>NC_136792.1:5137532-5212532 GCF_951216825.1 Electrona antarctica | reverse complement strand
GCAGGCCTGTGTCTTCAATACTGTAACGTCCCATTGAGGCAGGCCTGTGTCTTCAATACTATAACGTCCCATAGAGGCAGGCCTGTGTCTTCAATACTGTAACGTCCCATTGAGGCAGGCCTGTGTCTTCAATACTGTAACGTCCCATTGAGGCAGGCCTGTGTCTTCAATACTGTAACGTCCCATAGAGGCAGGCCTGTGTCTTCAATACTGTAACGTCCCATAGAGGCAGGCCTGTGTCTTCAATACTGTAACGTCCCATAGAGGCAGGCCTGTGTCTTCAATACTATAACGTCCCATAGAGGCAGGCCTGTGTCTTCAATACTAGAACGTCCCATTGAGGCAGGCCTGTGTCTTCAATACTAGAACGTCCCATTGAGGCAGGCCTGTGTCTTCAATACTAGAACGTCCCATTGAGGCAGGCCTGTGTCTTCAATACTAGAACGTCCCATAGAGGCAGGCCTGTGTCTTCAATACTAGAACGTCCCATAGAGGCAGGCCTGTGTCTTCAATACTAGAACGTCCCATAGAGGCAGGCCTGTGTCTTCAATACTAGAACGTCCCATAGAGGCAGGCCTGTGTCTTCAATACTAGAACGTCCCATTGAGGCAGGCCTGTGTCTTCAATACTGTAACGTCCCATAGAGGCAGGCCTGTGTCTTCAATACTGTAACGTCCCATAGAGGCAGGCCTGTGTCTTCAATACTGTAACGTCCCATAGAGGCAGGCCTGTGTCTTCAATACTAGAACGTCCCATTGAGGCAGGCCTGTGTCTTCAATACTGTAACGTCCCATAGAGGCAGGCCTGTGTCTTCAATACTGTAACGTCCCATTGAGGCAGGCCTGTGTCTTCAATACTATAACGTCCCATTGAGGCAGGCCTGTGTCTTCAATACTAGAACGTCCCATAGAGGCAGGCCTGTGTCTTCAATACTAGAACGTCCCATAGAGGCAGGCCTGTGTCTTCAATACTGTAACGTCCCATAGAGGCAGGCCTGTGTCTTCAATACTAGAACGTCCCATAGAGGCAGGCCTGTGCCATTGTGAAAAATCAATAATGAATATAAAGTATGTTCAAGCTTTACTTTTTAAGATGAATGCGAAAATGTGTACAGTCAATGGGGAAATGCTCATAACAGCTGTAAGTAGGTTAGGTTTGTACGTTTATGCTCGACAAGGAACCTGCCGTTTTAACCAAAAACACCCCGACGTCAGCCTTGCATAAGGTCGTACTGTACGTAAGGTTGTGCCGACAGACTCAAAGATTGCTCCGTCCGTTTACTTGTTGCATTTAAAGGAGCATTCAGTGATTTGGGTGATTTGGAAAACCACCCAGTCCGCCCCGGCAACAAAATGTGCACATGCACGCTCTACAGTGGGGGGAAGTGCAACAGGCCAACAGCATGTGCACCAAGGCCCGCCCCCAGTCGATCATGATTGGAGGAAGCCCCTCTCATCCTGATTGGATGAAGTCTTTGCCACCCGCCACCAAAACTGAAACTAGGGTTTTTTGACCCCAGGGGCTCACTGGGGACAGGGAGGAACTCCTTATATGGTCAGCACACTCTATAGTAGGGAGGATTATCCAGAAAAAAAGAAAAAATAAGTGATATTTGAATTAAGTAAAATCACTGAATATACCTTTAAACAAAACAAAGAGGCTTCAAAATATCACACAAATGACAGCTCGATGCAGTGTGAGTCTTAGCATGCAAAAATGTCATGCAACATTCGCCAGCCAAGCAGAAAGAGTTTTGTTTTTAAATATTATGTGAGGACATGGTGGGTAGTATTTCTGGCAAAGAAATGGTTTATGTGATGACTGCATGACAAATGTGAGAAACATATACAAGCTTGATGAGGAGTTTGTTGGCAGAGGCTAGGGGGAAGCAGACACACACATACTGTACAATAGCAAAAATAGCAAAGTGTGCGTTAGCTCAGGGGTTCTCAACCCGTGGGTCGCGACCCCTCGGGGGGGGTCGCCAAATTATTTTAGGGGGTCCCCAAATTATTTTCAAAAAAAAAAAAAATAGCAGACCTACAAGCTCGTAGCGCGCCACTCGGTGGCGCGCTATGAGCTTGTAGATCTGCTATTTTTCAATAGCTAAATTATAACAATGCTTAAAAACACCAAAAGGGGTTCCCGCACAAAATGGTTTAAGGTTATTGTAGCAGTCAATTTATATTGGGGGTCGGGAGGGGGCGGGGCGGGGGTCCCGAGACATTGCCAAAGCATTTTCGGGGGTCCCCGGCCAAAAACGTTGAGAACCCCTGCGTTAGCTGTAACTATGACAGCTACTGGAATAAGCAGAATCATTAAAAAGCGTGAACTTAAAGAGAGCTGTGTGAGAGCACGAGGGAGTGTCTTCATTACTGTGTGCAGACAAAGGATTACATCTGCTTCAGTTCTGCAGTCTGCCGGTACCGGTTAGGGTACAGCTGACACCTAAAAAGCCGTCAGGACAGCTGCTGAATTCTTACAGCGGAAACTCTTAATTGTAACACTTCAAAGGACGGTATATCTGCTTTCACACAGCTGCTCATTAGTTCTCGGATGTTAATTAACCCATTTTGGGCGGGAACCCCTTTTTTTGGTGTTAGCATTATGTTATGCTTTAGCTATTGAAAAATAGCAGATCTACAAGCTCATAGCGCGCCACCGAGTGGCGCGCTACGAGCTTGTAGGTCTGCTATTTTTGAAAAATCGAAGGACCCACTGACATAGAAACATAGCTTTTTCAGAAAACTGTCAGGATGTAGAAGACATTTTTAGAATCAGGTCAAAACGGGTTAAAATGCCAATTTATACTTAGCCGTGGCTACAACGGGGGTAGCTCGCCGACAAGAAACGGTCTTGTTGGCAAGCGGCACCGCAACGGCGAAGGATTGCGTTATATAAAAAAAATAAATAAATAAATAAAACACTTTATGGAGGGTCTGATGTGGTGGAGAAATAACGACTTGGAAGGAAACCTCTTACCACGTTGTTGTTGATCTTGGTTTTGCTGTTGATTATCCTCTCCTCGGCACCGATGAGACCGTCCAGCCCAGCCATGGCAGAACCTGCAGAATGGGGACAACGGGGGAGGGAGCGACGTCAGTAGAACGGTGGAGCAGATGGACGAGGAGCAGAGTAAAAGGTTGAAGGATCGACCAGCCACGTATCTAAAAACCCAACATGGTGTTGTTCTGCGACCGTCACTCATGGACAGCTCACTTGTGGTTGGAAACAATGACAGCCTTTTTCCTCACCATTCAGCACAGTGTAAGCACTGTAGTAACGGCACAGTAAAGACCCATTGTTAATTTAACAACTTAAATCCTGAGCGTCATCTATTCTGGGGACAAGCAGTCGGTGACAATAGAAGATCTACGGGCTTGTAGATCAGATCTACGGGCTTGGAGATCAGCCATTTCTGAAGATATGTAGTGTAGAGCAAAAACAGGAGGAGACCTAGGGCTCCATTTTCGTCACCGCTAATACCCTTATCCCTAAACTTCTTTGCCTTTTTTTACTATTTTGCTAAACATTTTTGAATAGTTAAAATGACCAGTCGACAAGCTCACAACGTGTCAATGTAGATTGGCTGGTTGAACTATTCAAAAAAATAGTAAAAAAAGGCAAAGAAGTTTAGGGATAAGGGGTTTAGCGCTGACGTGGTTAACTCTGAAGTGTGTACAAATGGAACCAGATGGACTGTTACTGGTCCATTTGGTTCCATTTTGTACACTGAGTTAAATTAACACTTAAAGGACAACTTTTAGTTTTTCTCAAACAAGGTTCATGTTTTAGGTTATTAGAGAAAGTAAAAACATTCATTTTAGAGATTTGTTTTTTGACAGCGGGCAAGGGCATTCCAGCAAGCTAAATATGTAGACTTTTCTTTTTTCTTTTTTTTTTTACAAAATCTTACACCTATTTCTTTATTAATATTTATTATAATCCTACTAGACCCCAGGAAATTACATCTGGCCACAAAAGATCACGGGATCTATTGAATGTGATGAGGGCTCCCATACTGTGTACTTCAAATTCAATAGATCCTGTGATCTTTTGTGGCCCTCGACTCATCTTAAGATGTAAACATCCCAGTTAAACAAGCCAAAATCCTCCTCATGTGGGGATAAGGAGTTTTCTCCATTTTGCTCGCGTTCTGAGCCGTGCTGACAGAACCTCATCCATAAATAATTCCATTCCGTCGCCATAAGCCTTTCTAATACAGATATAAAAAAAAAACATAAGAAAAAAGACAGTAGATCATGTCGACCTGCATAACTGATTCGGCCCAGAAGAATAACTGGGCCAGGGTGTCAAATATGCATGCTTTAATAAAGGGACAGTATCTAAAAATACACGCCAGATATGCCATGAATACATTAGGAGGTGAGAGAGCGAGCGAGCGAGAAAGAGAGAGGAGGGAAGCAGCCTAAATGATGGATGGGGGGGGAGATGGCAGTCTGCTGCTGCTAGGCTCAGCTGATCTTTCCTGTGACAAGACGAGGACAATCGCTGCCATTGGATTCAGTGGAGAACAATGGCCTGATGTGTGCTTATGGGCTATCGGTCGTCCAGTGCTGATGTCACACCCACTGTCACTTCTAGCCAGGGCTTATCAAACACCACTAGTGTTTTAAACCAGATTCTCAACCTCCTTCATTTCAAGAACCACAGTTTAATACGGATCAGGCCATGGACCCCCATTTGATGTGATTTGTTTTTTTAAGTGGTGCAACCACTTCCTTAAGTGACTGTGTGTGTGTGTGTGTGTGTGTGTGTGTGTGTGTGTGTGTGTGTGTGGGTGGCTGGCTGGCTGGCTGGGTGGGTGGGTGGGTGGCTGGGTGCGTCTGAGCACGAAAACAGCATGGTTGTTTTTCACCACCTGTGCGCAACCTAACACACACACAAACACACGCACATATTAACTGTATATATGGTGATTCCGGGTGTGCCAGTACAGTACAGTGACAGTACAGTACAGTGGAGGGTACAGTAGAGGGACCCCCACACGCTAACTCTGTCATTTCTCAACCGTTTCGGACGCGGGGCGGCTCGCCGGAATCAGGCCGGCACCCTGGGTGCGTTCCTGTGGGTCCTGGAACTCCCCCCAACCCCCGGGGACCCCCACACGGAGTTGCACCCCTTACTTCACACGGGTGTGATTTTTTTAACTCTCCCCCCAACCTGCACTGTGTAGAATCCTCAGTGTTGATCATTTAACTCTGGAGAGTGTACAACTGTAACCAAATGGACCTGTGATGCTGCGTTCACACTGGCAGCTACAAAAGATATACGGCATATCTGTCGCCGAGTTGCTGTTGAAATGTTGATAAACGTGCACATTGGCTGACTGAAAGAATTATTTTACAAGTATATCACAAGCACACATTGTGTGAAGAAAAATGGGCTTTGACCTTTCTAGATATCATCTATCTGGAAATGTCAACGGCAAGATTACACGGAGCGAAAGAGGAAAACATTAATATTTGGTCTGGTATTGCAGATTTGGTCAAGGACATGATTTAGTCTTATTATTATGTTTTCCCCCCATTGCACAGTGGTAGGAGTCTTGACGCAGGTGTGCATTTTGTGGCATCTTTGGTCCCGGAAGAAAGAAGATGGGTGAAAATGGTTAAACAACTCTTGGTCATTTTGTAGCTGCAGTTGAAACCAGCTCAACTTGTATTGTACTGTAGATGTTTTTAGCCAGCTACAAATGTCTGGTGTTATTTTATATCCTCATGTCGCTGGCTTCCACTGAAAATGAATGGCCCGAGCTGTAGCTTTGTAGCTGCCAGTGTGAACGCAGCCTGAGGGTCTATTTGGTTCCATTTGCACATTTATGGACCCGTAAGGTTCCATTTGGTTCCTAACCCGAGGGTCCCCTCAAGGGGGTCGACACATAGTACAGTAAGTACACAACAGCAGCACAAACACACATGTTAGCAGAATGGGTTCGTAACACAGAGCGCCACAGGATCCGGGCAGCGGTGGCCTAAGGGTTAGAGGAGCGCCCTTGTTGCCGAAAGGTTGCCGGTTCGATTCCCCGGACGGGCAGGACAAATCTGGGTGGGGAAGTGATTGTCATCACTCACCCAACAGTACCGCTGAAGTGCCCTTGAGCAAGGCACTGAACCCCCAGCTGCTCCCCCTGGAGCTGCTTAGTGGCCAACAGTATAAGACTGTGGTTGTACTGGTCAGCTCCCAGGTTTTAATGTGTGTCTGTGTGTGTGTGTCTGTCTGTGTGTGTGTGTGTGTGTCTGTGTGTGTGTGTGTGTGTGTGTGTGTGTGTGTGTGTCTGTCTGTGTGTTTCCATGTGCAGGGTGTTGCTGAAAATGAGCTCAGCTACTTCCCTGGGTAAATAAATAATTAAAAAAAAGGATCAGATGAGGGGGGGAGTCAAAGTTCAAAAACGGAGCGCGTCCATTCCTCACGCACGCTAAAACGCCTATACACAGTCATTGTGATTAATCGTTAGCGGAAGTTTGTCACAATGAGCACGATGTCCAACGATTGCTGGAATTACACTCTACGAGGTTAAAACCCGGGATCAGGCAAAAGGTGACAACAGCAGCATGAGTGTCGCCGGACAAATTGAAGCAATTTAGACTTGGCTGTGGGGTGAGAAGAATCCCCATGTATCAAGACGGGCCAGTTAATCATACAGAGTGTGTGTGTGTGTGTGTGTGTGTGTGTGTGTGTGTGTGTGTGTGTGTGTGTGTGTATTACTATAACAAATATCCCCACAACTATAGTAGAATTTGAGAAATCATATTGTAAAGCACAAGTTAAATTGGTCCTTATACACGGGATTTTTAATTTCATGCGATTACCTCACATTAATTTGAACTGCTGTTTGTTAAGTACATCCACACAAATGGCCGATATTACACGGTATATTATTATATATATTACACGGTGATAAAGCAACGTAATTACTTTTCAAAACGAGGTTGTTTTTTCCCCACGATTAACCCATTCAGACCTGACGTCGACATTTTAAAAAAAAAGTTTTCTAAATCATGACAATTTTCGGAAAGATTTGAGGCACATTTTAACGATTTTTCAAAAATAGCAGACCAGTTCATAGCGCGCCACTCGGTGGCGCGCTATGAACTTGTAGATCTGCTATTTTTCAATAGCTAAATTATAACAATGTTTAAAACACCAAAAGGGGTTCCCGCCCAAAATGGGTTAATGGTTAATGTGGTTAAACGCTAACGTGACATGGATGCGTTCCAGGTCTCAATGGATTAAAGCATCGACCCATAATATGAATGAGACATCACCAAATTATTCGCCGACATATTTTCGGATCGTTCGTTCGTCATGCTCCCAGTCCGTGCTGACTTTTAGGCTTATACAGCTATAGGAAAAGATTCAGGATATCATTAGATAGGAAAGTATAATTAGCTGATCTACATGCATACGACATGTCGCAACAGTGACGCATTATCAGCTTGTAGATCGGCGTTGCAACTAAATTGACACTGAATAGACATGTGACTTGGAGTGGGGGGGGGGTAAGAATGGCACTGATAGAATTGTCATATACTAAAAATGTTGATGTCGTCATAAGTATAGTATTAACCCATTCTGGGCGGGAACCCCTTTTGGTGTTTTAACTAAGCATTATGTTATGCTTTAGCTATTGAAAAATAGCAGATCAACAAGCTCATAGAGCGCCACCGAGTGGCGCACTACGAGCTTGTAGGTCTGCTATTTTTTTTTAAATCGTGAAAATGCGGCACAAATCTTTGAATATATATTCTTTCAGAAGACGTGTGAAGAAGTGTGTGTGTGTGTGTGTGTGTGTGTGTGTGTGTGTGTGTGTGTGTGTGTGTGTGTGTGTGTGTGTGTGTTTGTGTGTGGATGGGAGGGTGACAGATCCACTGAGGGCGTGATGACGGGGACAGCAGCATGAGTGGAAAGTCTCTCCAGGAGGGGCGATGATGACTGTGACCTTGTGTCTCAGTCTCACGACTGAAGGCTGATTTAAACTCCATCGATCGACCGTGTTTGTACAGCCAAACATTACACGCAATATCAAACCCAACAGTGGCAAAACGTTTTACGCCGTGTCTCTCTCGGGGGCAGAGCCGTCTAGGAGCGAGTCAGCCTTTTTTAATTGTCTTGGATCAGTTGAAAATACGTCTTTACTCTTGATGTTTAAAAAAAGCCTTGAGAAGCACCGTCAAGCGTGCTTCCCACAAGTTTCCCAGAGTCCCAAGTGGCAGGACGGCAGCCTGGGAATGTTACGGGCATGATGAGTCAATTAATATGGCGACCCAGGAACGCATGATATTAAGAGAATAGATGATAGCAAAGATGGCTGGATAAATAAAACAAACAAACAAACAAAACAAGCGAGCTGCAAAAGCATGGGTTAAACAAAGACCCAGACGGCACAGAGAGGGACGGGACAGAACAGAACAGAACAGAACAGAACAGAACAGAACAGAACAGAACAGAACAGAACAGAACAGAACAGAACAGAACAGAACAGGGGGTTTAAGGGCCAATTCATACTCCTATTTTAGAGCCGAATAAAAGTGGGTTCGGCTCTGTAGAGCCTACAATGTGACGTCATTTGAGGTTCGGGGGGGCGGGTACCGTCCTAAAGTCGGCTCTTCGGTGCTACTGACGAGCCGAAATCATTTCGGCACTACAGCGCCGAAAGAACGGTAAAATAGGAGTATGAATCGGCCGTAACAGTTAATGGAACTACCAATTGATTTAGAAGAAATGTTCCATTTTTGCGTGACACCGTTGTACGAAGAACTATAAATGGGCTTAAGTGGTTAATCAGACATAAAAAAACAATTAGAGATTTTCTTCCAGTCGATTGCTTGATATACCGGTATACAAAAACACGCTTCTTGATTATTCGATTAATCGCAAAAAGGAATCGATGGCACAAAACGGCTGATAAAATAATGTCTAGGTGCAGCCCTAAATATAACCGAATAGGAGGGAACACAACAGAACAGAACAGAACACAACACAACAGGAGAGAAGTGGAACGGAACAGATGGAGGCCTCAGGGGTGGAGGCTGGGAGAGAGGTGTGTGTGGAGGGGGGCGGGGGGGGGGGGAGCAAGAACAAAACATAAAAGATGGAGGCCTCAGGGGTGGAGGCTGGGAGAGAGGTGTGTGTGTGGAGGGGGGCGGGGAGGTGTGTGTGTGGAGGGGGGGGGGGGGGGGAGGTGTGTGTGTGTGTGTGTGTGTGTGTGTGTGTGTGTGTGTGTGTGTGTGTGTGTGTGTGTGTGTGGAGGGGGGCGGGGGGGGTGGGGGGGGGGGAGCAAGAACAAAACATAAAAGATGGAGGCCTCAGGGGTGGAGGCTGGGAGAGAGGTGTGTGTGTGGAGGGGGGCGGGGAGGTGTGTGTGTGGAGGGGGGGGGGGGGGGGGAGGTGTGTGTGTGTGTGTGTGTGTGTGTGTGTGTGTGTGTGTGTGTGTGTGTGTGTGTGTGTGTGTGTGTGTGTGGAGGGGGGCGGGGGGGGTGGGGGGGGGGGAGCAAGAACAAAACATAAAAGATGGAGGCCTCAGGGGTGGAGGCTGGGAGAGAGGTGTGTGTGTGGAGGGGGGCGGGGAGGTGTGTGTGTGGAGGGGGGGGGGGGGGGGGGAGGTGTGTGTGTGTGTGTGTGTGTGTGTGTGTGTGTGTGTGTGTGTGTGTGTGTGTGGAGGGGGGCGGGGGGGGTGGGGGGGGGGGAGCAAGAACAAAACATAAAAGAGAGGGAGCACAGGGCACCAACCTTTCTTGAAGGCACGTGGGGAGTCTGATAGATCGCCTTGGCATTGGAAATGAGCAAAATAAAATAAAATAAAAAGACAACGAACGGAAAAGAGGGAAGGAGAAAAAGAGAGAAAACAACAGGATTACCATGCTGTGTTAATTGACTGAGACAGGACCACCCCCCCAGCCACCCCCCCACCCCCCCAGCCACCCCCCCAGCCACCCCCACCCCCCCCCCCACCCCCACGCGGCGAGGAATCCAGGATCAATCAGGGGCAAGAGCTCCAATCAAAGGACGTACTGCTCCGACACCACTCACTCATTGGTGACTTTTATATACCTGTGATTTGCCTCCATTTCTGCAGATATGTTCCCAACCCTCGCTTAAAGGTTCAGTGCCTTTTTTTTGTGTTGTTGCAGGGATGACATTTAACAATAAAGCAACGAGTGGGTAGGATTTATTTTTATTTTTTAAAAGGTTTCAGATCAAGGGTCTGGAGGCTTTGAGAGAGTTTATCTGAGTTGCACTAGTGTGCCGGGCCGCACTAGGGAATGGTGCAGTCTAGTGTGCCTCGGCCGCACTAGGGAATGGTGCAGTCTAGTGTGCCTCGGCCGCACTAGGGAATGGTGCAGTCTAGTGTGCCTCGGCCGCACTAGGGAATGGTGCAGTCTAGTGTGCCTCGGCCGCACTAGGGAATGGTGCAGTCTAGTGTGCCTCGGCCGCACTAGGGAATGGTGCAGTCTAGTGTGCCTCGGCCGCACTAGGGAATGGTGCAGTCTAGTGTGCCTCGGCCGCACTAGGGAATGGTGCAGTCTAGTGTGCCGGGCCGCACTAGGGAATGGTGCAGTCTAGTGTGCTGGGGACGCACTAGGGAATGGTGCAGTCTAGTGTGCCTCGGCCGCACTAGGGAATGGTGCAGTCTAGTGTGCCTCGGCCGCACTAGGGAATGGTGCAGTCTAGTGTGCCTCGGCCGCACTAGGGAATGGTGCAGTCTAGTGTGCCTCGGCCGCACTAGGGAATGGTGCAGTCTAGTGTGCCTCGGCCGCACTAGGGAATGGTGCAGTCTAGTGTGCTGGGCCGCACTAGGGAATGGTGCAGTCTAGTGTGCTGGGCCGCACTAGGGAATGGTGCAGTCTAGTGTGCCTCGGCCGCACTAGGGAATGGTGCAGTCTAGTGTGCCTCGGCCGCACTAGGGAATGGTGCAGTCTAGTGTGCCTCGGCCGCACTAGGGAATGGTGCAGTCTAGTGTGCCTCGGCCGCACTAGGGAATGGTGCAGTCTAGTGTGCCTCGGCCGCACTAGGGAATGGTGCAGTCTAGTGTGCCTCGGCCGCACTAGGGAATGGTGCAGTCTGGAGGCTTTGAGAGTTTATCCGAGTTGCACTAGTGTGCTGGGGCCGCACTAGGGAATGGTGCAGTCTCCGATAAGCCCAAAGCCGGCCGCAGGGAGCTGCGCGGTCTCTCTGATAAGCCCAAATCCATGGCTCCGCAGCACACAATGTTCTGCACGCCTCCGGACGGTACAGCAGCTTGGGTTTAAATCAGTAATATTCTGCAGAACGCTGTAGCATGTGTTTTTGTAGTAGGATGTCCCGTTGTCACATCTGCTCATACCGTACCGCACGCCAATGCGCTCAAAGCCATTATGCTCGCGGAGGCCATTTTCTCTCTCTCCTACTGTAATCACATTTCCATAAACATGTGAGGCAACTTGGAAGCGTCCTTGGCAACAAGACGACGTCATTTCGAAGGCCAGCATGCCTTGTAGATCTAGCAGATGTACAAGCTCACCATGTGTTGCATTGTAGATGAGCTGTGAGCTTATAGATCCACACTTTTCTGATCTATTTTAACCCATTTTGACCTGAGATCAGATTCTAAAAATGTCTTCTAAATCCTGACAGTTTTCTGAAAAAGCTATGTTTCTATGTCAGTCGTTCTTTGATTTTTCAAAAATAGCAGACCTACAAGCTCGTAGCTTGTAGATTGTAGATCTGCTATTTTTCAATAGCTAAAGTATAACATAATGCTTAGAACATCAAAAGGGGTTCCCACCCAAAATGGGTTAAGCACATCATATGGGGGATAAATACATTTAAGCATGCGTTTCCCACAGTTCTCCAATAGAATTAAGACTATAAATAAACTATTTTTGTTCATCCAGATAATCTCCACATAGTACATACACAATTCAATATCGGTGAAATAAAACCCGATTCAAATGCACCGGTATACTTTATGCCGTAGCAAAGAAAAGGCTTAGGCTAATTTATTGTAACTTAGCAGACCTTTTTGTTCCCACTACCTGCGTGCATGCTATAGTCTTTGTTTCATAGATTTAGAATAATTAGATCATGCTGGACAGCAAAAAGTATTGACCTCGACAACAGATGGAAACATTTGTTCTACATTATTAATAAATCTAATTGGTAAAATGATCTATACAACTACATGGAGGCCATTGATTATCCTGCTGTGCTGTTCTTTCAGAATTAGTTGGCGTTCTCCAGCTCCTACTATGGATGTAGTGATTTATTATTCCTTTGCATCTGTAAATGGTGCATTTATATAGCGCCTTTATCCAAGGCGCTTTACATAGCATTACATTCACCCATTCATACACCGATTGCGGTGGAAGACATGCAAGGTACCAACCAGCACATCGGGAGCAATTTGGGGTTCAGCGTCTTGCCCAAGGACACTTCAACATGTAGACAGGAGGAGCCGGGATTCGAACCGCCGACCCATGGATCATTGGACGACCTGCTCTACCTCCTGAGCCACAGTCGCTCTGTATTAACCTCCGTCGTTTATTTGTGGCGTTTGCTCTGTCTCGAGTTATCTACTTGTAAAGGTTAAACGTAATTCTTTGTATTAGTATTATTAATATTGTTGGATCGTCTCACCCTCTGGTTCAGGACGGGAGCCCAGGGACTTGATCTGGAAGGGCCGGTAGGGTTTGCCCTCGGAGGCGGGGAGCTCCATGCTGTCCTCTGAAGACACGGTGACATCTGGCTGGGACTCTGAGATGGACGACAGGAACTGGTCCATGTCTGCTTTCTGCTCCTGCAGCAGGTCATCTGCAGAGGGAGGGGGACAGTAGTTCATGTAGCAGCTCAGCCTCTAAGTTGAACAGTAGTTTTAGGGATACATTCGTCTGCAGAGGGGGACAGTAGATAAGTGAGCACCAGTCTGCAGAGGGGGACAGTAGTAAAGTGAGCACCAGTCTGCAGAGGGGGACAGTAGATAAGTGAGCACCAGTCTGCAGAGGGGGACAGTAGATAAGTGAGCACCAGTCTGCAGAGGGGGACAGTAGTAAAGTGAGCACCAGTCTGCAGAGGGGGACAGTAGTAAAGTGAGCACCAGTCTGCAGAGGGGGACAGTAGATAAGTGAGCACCAGTCTGCAGAGGGGGACAGTAGATAAGTGAGCACCAGTCTGCAGAGGGGGACAGTAGATAAGTGAGCACCAGTCTGCAGAGGGGAACAGTAGTTTTAGGGATACATTCGTCTACAGAGGGGGACAGTAGTAAAGTGAGCACCAGTCTACAGAGGGGGACAGTAGTAAAGTGAGCACCAGTCTGCAGAGGGGGACAGTAGATAAGTGAGCACCAGTCTGCAGAGGGGGACAGTAGATAAGTGAGCACCAGTCTGCAGAGGGGGACAGTAGATAAGTGAGCACCAGTCTGCAGAGGGGGACAGTAGTAAAGTGAGCACCAGTCTGCAGAGGGGGACAGTAGATAAGTGAGCACCAGTCTGCAGAGGGGGACAGTAGATAAGTGAGCACCAGTCTGCAGAGGGGGACAGTAGATAAGTGAGCACCAGTCTGCAGAGGGGGACAGTAGATAAGTGAGCACCAGTCTGCAGAGGGGGACAGTAGTTACTGTAGTAGCTCATCTTCAGAGGACAGTAGGGATGCTATTTAACCCATTTTGACCTGAGATCAGATTCTAAAAATGTCTTCTACATCCTGACAGTTTTCTGAAAAAGCTATGTTTCTATGTCAGTGGTTCTTCGATTTTTCAAAAATAGCAGACCTACAAGCTCGTAGATATGAGCTTGTAGATCTGCTATTTTTCAATAGCTAAAGCAATAATGCTAACACCAAAAGGGGTTCCCGCCCAGAATGGGTTAATTATGGTATTGGTCAATCATTTTATACTGATGCCTCCCCAAGATACACGTAAACAACATTTTAACTTTTTAACAAATAACAAAGTTGCCAATTGACATCATTTGGGAGAGAAAATGAAGTGCATGCATCCGAAATTGTAGTCTTTTGTAGGTTAGGTTGTTACACAAGTGAAGGTTAGGTTGTTACACAGGTGAAGGTTAGGTTGTTACACAGGTGAAGGTTAGGTTGTTACACAGGTGAAGGTTAGGTTGTTACACAGGTGAAGGTTAGGTTGTTACACAGGTGAAGATGAACCGGTTTGACACTGAATATCAGTCCTTTGTACGCGGATTCAGCAGAATGACACGTACTTTAGGACAAGTACTTTCGGAGGATCAGGCAGTAATGACTGACTAAGACGAACCCCCACTCCAATTACCGCACCATTCTACTGCAACGAGGAGCTGCCAAAAAACACAGATCCTGATTTTCTGAAAACTCCCCAATTAGTATATCTTTAACCCAGCGCTAGTCTGCACATCTCCCAGTGGGAAGCGGCATCGAAGAAACCACTGTGACCCAGTTATGTCAGTCTCCACACCACGCACACGCCGCCAATAAAAGGAAATAAAAAAACAACAACAAAACACCACGAGAAACGACATATTTTGGGGCCGGTTCACCTTCCTCCATGTGCTACAGTCTGAGAAGAATGCTCAGTCCATGCGCTGGGGAATAGAATGATGGGTTTTAAAGCCTGATTCATACTTTGTTACGCACGACAACGCACGACAACGCACGACAACGCACGACAACGCACGACAACGCACGACAACGCAGTATAAGTCGGGCCTAATTGTGCCGAGGAGAGCTGGCAGGTAAGATCAAAGCAGGAAGCTCCATTATCCTGCCAGAATATTGCACGCACGCACACATGCGCACACGCACACAAACTCTCTGATTACAAGATGGCTCAGTGTGCCTGTCTGTTTACAGACCGCACAAAAGCTGTCGTTCCGTCACCCTGTATTTGTGTTGATGACTCTGGGCCTTTTGCAAAAAACCCCCGAAGAGCAATCTCTGAGATTGCCTTCCTGTCAGCCTGGCCCGGAGGATCCTCCTGTAAACCTATAAATTAGGCATTATATCGAGGGCGATGGACTGTATCCGTCCCGCGCCTACTGTAGATGAATTCCATTACCATTTTTCATGTTGTTCGTCTCCCCTCCCTCAGCCTCTATACCAGGGGTTCTCAACGTTTTTGGCCGGGGACCCCCGGAAATGCTTTGGCAATGTCTCGGGACCCCCGCCCCGCCCCCTCCCGACCACCAATATAAATTGACTGCTACAATAACCTTAAACCATTTTGGGCGGGAACCCCTTTTGGTGTTTTAAGCATTGTTATAATTTAGCTATTGAAAAATAGCAGATCTACAAGCTCATAGCGCGCCACCGAGTGGCGCGCTACGAGCTTGTAGGTCTGCTATTTTTGAAAAATCGTGATTTTTTCTTTTTTTTTTTAAATCTTTTTTTTTTTTTTTTGAAAATAATTTGGGGACCCCCTAAAATAATTTGGCGACCCCCCGAGGGGTCGCGACCCACGGGTTGAGAACCCCTGCTCTATACCACCGTATCCACCAAACGGGCCCGGGGAGGGTTGTTCGTCTCCCCTCCCTCAGCCTCTATACCGCCGTATCCACCAAACGGGCCCGGGGAGGGTCTCCCCTCCCTCAGCCTCTATACCACCGTATCCACCAAACGGGCCGGGGAGGGTTGGGTTCGTCTCCCCTCCCTCAGCCTCTATACCACCGTATCCACCAAACGGGCCCGGGGAGGGTTGTTCGTCTCCCCTCCCTCAGCCTCTATACCACCGTATCCACCAAACGGGCCCGGGGAGGGTTGTTCGACTCTCCGCCCTCAGCCTCTATACCACCGTATCCACCAAACGGGCCCGGGGAGGGTTGTTTATGTGACTTGTTATGTGTGTCGTGTCTACTCACCGATCTCGTCCTGAATCTCCTCTGCGACGTAGGGCACTTTGTAGAGCAGAGACATGCTCTGGTTCATCCTCTCCTCGATCACACGCAGGTGGGTCATCACCTTAGCATCCGGAAAGACACAAGAGGAACATGCTCAATCGTGCGCCAGAAGTGCTACAAATAACAACACCGTTGCTTTTGGGTGGCGGCGCTACAGCAAAACATGATCCTTTCAGACAATATTTCACAGATATTACTTCTGTAGTCTTTATGTTCCATCAATATTTTCATCTTTAAAGTAATATAGGGGCAGCAGACGCCCTTTTTGGAATGGTTTAATAGACCTGTTCATACAAATGTATTGTCTGGATTGTTCTACATTCTAGAATATGTGGATTCAAGGGAAAAGGTTGTTTGTGCTCAACTATTCCTCATAATCGTATCTCTAACCGCTTAAAATCCTTAACCGGAGTCCCCAAAAGGTCTATTAGCCCCCCCCCCCCCCGTACACCAAATATAGTAGCAGAAAACAGCCGATCTACAAGCTGTATTGTGATGCATTGTGAGCTTGTGTATCTGATGTTTTTGCCGAATGTAAGCCCCAGGATACTAGGTACGCTAGGGTTCACATGATTAAGCTTGAGACAAGAGTCAGTGGAAGCCCCTCGATATTACTCAGTGTGCTAACCACGTCAGCTCTACACCCCGAGTGTAGATATTACTCAGTGTGCTAACCACGTCAGCTCTACACCCCGAGTGTAGATATTACTCAGTGTGCTAACCACGTCAGCTCTACACCCTGAGTGTAGATATTACTCAGTGTGCTAACCACGTCAGCTCTACACCCTGAGTGCCAATCAGTATTTCATCCCCGACTGTCCTATGCTAATATACTCCCACACTTATCTATTCCTCAAGGACGGTAGTGGAGAGCGAGACAACGTTGGGAATCCTGTGGGGGTCTGACCTTGCACTGCAACTTGCTATATTGGTTCCTCGCGATGTTCGCCAAAAAGGAAGCAACAAGCACTTATGGCAGGAATGCGGCCACAGCTAAATGCCTGCAATCTCAAGATGTTATCGGCACACAATGGGTGCAGTGCCCGAGAGCTGGCAACAGGTGGCAGTGACGCGCCTCTCTCTCCCTCTGAAGGAACAGTGTGTCTGCCTGCCTGCCCCCCCCCCCCCCTCCTCCCCCACCTGCCCCAACCACCACCAACCCCCCACCTCCCCCCACGGCATCTTCCTGTCGATGTTTGACAAACAATCTCATTAGGAAAATGACACATCACGGTGTTTGCAAAGAGAGATTTCTCCTGCCTCCGGCAACAGCTGTACCTATAGGCTAAAAGGCACATGGGGTGGGGGGGGAGGTGGCGGTTTCAAGGGCTTTATGAACAGCATGCAGCCGTGATCACAACACGACCACAATCACGAACAACAATGGAATCTCTTCGAATGTTTCAAGTCACGTTACATGTGTCATCCGCAGAGGGGGAGTGGGTTCATAAACAGTGGCTCTGTGCCTGATATTCAGCTCACTGGGGAGCCGGCGATGGAACAGAGTGCATGCACACACTGCGCACAAGAGAGAAAAATGACGCACGTCAGCTTTCCACGATGCTCGCTGCCTCCCGGCCGCCACACTTCTCCTAAACGAGACACTTCCTTGCTTTAACAGCTCAGTTATGTGTAATGGCGGTGGCCGGCTATAAATGGCGCCTGCGGGGCCCTCAGACACGCAGGCGCACAGCTATATGCCTAGAAGAATAGCATCCAGCCAATTCCCTTCTGCCTGTGCACAGGGCTCACAAAGTCCAGCATTGCAGAAGATGTTTTTTCTGCAGGGCTGTGGTGAAAGAGAAGCTCCTTCGTCTCCTGTCAGACCCGAGCGCTCGCTCTACGTCGGGGTCTCGACAGCAGAGCCGTCAGGCTCCTTATCCTGACCTACACAGAACAGGACGGCAGGGTGCTGCGCTACACATCATTATCTCCCTACCCGGCCTGAACACGGCAGAACAACAGCGTGAAATAATAGAATTTCCGGAGGTGTGCGCCGCATTGTCCATCTATGCCAATACTGATGTAAGATTGCTCAAATAGGGCCTGTATGCCGCTGAAGTCATGGCTGTTTGTTTTCCAATTTGTTTTCTCTCAGGGACAAATTTTCTCTAGACTTTTCAAATCAATCCACAAATGTATTGGAAAGCAACAATAATGTAACTTTGACACAGAAAAATAATGACACAATGATATGTATTGTGTTGGATATCCTTATCTCAAGGAATTGTCAAATCTCCGCAATTTGTCTTTCATACTGAGCTGAAATGAAAACCCTGGAGAATCTGACAAAACGCATTTATGCTTTTGGAAAATGGTTTAGCAGTTTATTGTCAAGGACAAGGAGTCCTAGTCAAGGAGGATGAACTAATCACGCCTGACCGAGTGCTGATCCGTTACTTTCATCACAGACACACAACAGAACCTCGGACTTGGCTTATTAACACAAAGGACTGTGTTAATTATTTGTACACGTCCAGAGTTAACCCTTTTAGACTCGAGGACGATTCTACAAATGTCTTCTAAATCCTGACAGACATGTTTCTATGTCAGTCGGACTCGTTCTTAAACATTTTCATGTCAAGGACCCCCAGGGCGACCCCCAGGGCGACTGTGGCTCAAGAGGTAGAGCAGGTCGTCCAATGATCCATGGGTCGGCGGTTCGAATCCCAGCTCCTCCTGTCTACATGTCGAAGTGTCCTTGGGCAAGACACTGAACCCCAAATTGCTCCCGATGTGCTGGTTGGTACCTAGCATGGCTTCCGCTGCAATCGGTGTATGAATGTGTGTGTGTGAATGGGTGAATGTAATAATGCACAATCTATGTAAAGCGCCTTGGATAAAGGCGCTATATAAATGCACCATTTACCATTTACCATTTACCCAAAAATATATGTAATTGGCCGCCGACCCCCCATCTGAAAATATGTTGTTCCAGGGACCCCGCCAGAAGCAAAGATATGAGTTAAAAATGTTTGCGGTGAAGGAATATATATTCCAAGAACTGCACTACATTTTCATGACTTTTAAAAAAAATAGCAGATCTACAAGCTCGTAGCGCGGCACTCGGTGCCGCGCTATGAGCTTGTAGATCTGCTATTTTTCAATAGCTAAAGTATAACATAATGCTTAAGTTAAAACACCAAAAGGGGTTCCCGCAGCTCCCGCCCCAAAATGGGTTAATGTGGCCCTCAGGTTAAGAATTCTGATGATTTGAAAACATGACCCACTTTAATTACTAAATGAGTCTAAATTAGTTGTTTAATGGAGTAGTATTAAAATGTTGTCTATTTTTCAACAGCTAAAGCATAACATAATGCTTAAAACACCAAAAGGGGTTCCCGTCCAGAATGGCACTGAGGATGTCTGTGTGCAGCATCAGCAGCAGCCTCATATGGAGTCTGATCCTGGGGACGCAGCGTACCGCCACTGTCATTATGGACCTGGGAGGACACCATGCGAATGTTAATGTTAATGTTAATGTTCTGTGTCTAGTGATAATTATAAAGGGGCAATAACTGAAGCCAAGGCACGTCTGCAGTGTGGCTGTAGGTGTTTTCATTAACACATTCTGACCTGAGATCAGATTCTAAAAATGTCTTCTACATCCTGACAGTTTTCTGAAAAAGCTATGTTTCTATGTCAGTCGTTCTTCGATTTTTCAAAAATAGCAGACCTACAAGCTCGTAGCGCGCCACTCGGTGGCGCGCTATGAGCTTGTAGATCTGCTATTTTTCAATAGCTAAAGCACAACATAATGCTAACACCAAAAAGGGTTCCCGCCCAAAATTGGTTAAAAGGATGGGTTGAGTGCGAGTGTGAATATTATTTGGTCTCAGCGATGCAAGCGCCATTTATTATTTCTTAATTTTCTTTTATGTTCTCTGAGCACCTGTGCTCTATAGTGATTCATCGACGCCCTACTTCACACTCACTTACACACATTCACCCCCTGGTGGACGCCCAGTCCAAACCACAGTCTGATATGTGGAGGCTGGGTATTCAACTTGTGAAGCAATATATTAGAGGAGGTGATCGCCTCAATGAATTACCTCAGAGAGAGAAAATGCCATGAGGTGGTTGAAGTTAAGCTATTTGTTATTGTATCTTTATAGTGGATTTTTATTATTTTACATGTGACTTTTCCACTTCACATAAATCCTTGGCTCGTTGCAAGTGAGCTTGGAGTCACCCTAAGGCTTCCCCTTTCGCTAGAGTCTACATACAGACTCGGTGAGCACCTTGCATTCATCTACTACGACTGGAGTGTCAGACCATCTCAAAGCGTAACTTTTCTTTGATTGCAGAAGACTCTGTTGGCCAGTGAGCAGCTGCACTGGAGCAGTTGGGAGTTAGGTGCCTTGCTCAAGGGCTCACTCCTCATCTCTCTCCCCATTTCCTGTCAGTCTACTGTCCTATTGTGAACGAGGGACCACCACCCTGACTTAGAATCAACCTGGGGACCACCGTTGTGTTGGGTGGGGATATGGGCTAAGATTTTTGCTTTTGTAACACTTGCTATGCAATGCATAGATGCATAGATGCATACATGTGTATACGTCCCACTGTTTCTCAACCAATTGATTATAATTTCCTAATAATAATGAGTCAACCAGAGAATCCGGTGCACTACTTCCCCCTCTTGAGATTCTTATAGGCGATTCACACTGAGACGGACTGAATCCGTTTCATTGGAACCGTTTCCGAATACGGTTGCCTGGTCCCCGATGGCCATGATTCACATTGCCCGAGATTCAACAGCGCACCCGGGTACACTTGCATAACACACTTTACTCCTCCAGATGGCGGTGTGCTTGATGGCTGGCACGCCCGGACACTGACCATCAACTCTGCGACATTGTCTCAAATAAATCCAGACACACACATTGCATTGCCTCTTTGGCTCTTTGCCGTTATACTACTTCACTGTCAGCCTGCCTGCTATTCACTGTCAGTCAGTTCTGTGCTCCAGTGTCGTGTTTGATATTAGTTTGCTATGCATTCTACTTTAGCATTATTATTATTTTGTTTTACTTTGGAAACTATGCCAAGCAACGCCCCAGAGCCACGTGCAGTCCACAGAATAAGATCAGCGTGTACTGCGGTGCTGCGCGTATACGCAGATTCAACAGGAGACGGGCGGCGTTGAGAAATGCGCTGGTGTTACGCGTCGTGCAGCGTCTGTGTGTTTTTTTTTGTTGACGCTTGGCTCGTCGACTAGAGATCATGTCACGTTCATAAAAAAAACAGTCCACTTCCTTCTTTAGGTACGCATGCATTCACATTGGAACGATCCGTATCTGAATACACTTCAACTGTCCAGAGACCCGCCCCCCATGCGGTCTCGGGGACGGTTGGGCGATCCGCTCCCGGGAACGGTACGCATCATTCACACTACCACAACATCTGCCAAGTGGTCCCGAGTGCGCACCCGGGACCATAGTGTGAATCGCCCCTAACTCCCTTTTTCTGTTGAATTTCTTGACCTCCAACGCGTCAGTAAAATGACTATATGGACGGTCATCATAGTAGGTCACCACCAGGTCATTCAGTTCACTGTTTATCTAGTGGAAATATATTTAAACAAAAATCATTACTAAATGAATGGTCAGGGACCACATGCAATACTTCCACGGACCACCAGTGGTCCACGGTCCACCTGTTGAAAACCCCTGCTGAAAGCCCATAAACAAATCTTTAAAAAATTCAGAATCGGTTGCGCGCTAGTGTAAAACACACCAGGTAGATTGCCCTATTTTCAGCATAGTCTGGCGCACAAGTGTACAGTAAGTTACCGGTAGGCTTAACTTTAGGCCACACTGAAGCACACACTATACCATCTTCTGTCAATCACAGCCCAGTTCAGCCTCATTCACTACCAATGTCATCTAGACCAGGGGTTCTCAACGTTTTTGGCCGGGGACCCCCGGAAATGCTTTGGCAATGTCTCGGGACCCCCGCCCCGCCCCCTCCCGACCCCCAATATAAATTGACTGCTACAATAACCTTAAAACATTTTGGGCGGGAACCCCTTTTGGTGTTTTAAGCATTGTTATAATTTAGTTATTGAAAAATAGCAGATCTACAAGCTCGTAGCGCGCCACCGAGTGGCGCGCTACGAGCTTGTAGGTCTGCTATTTTTGAAAAATCGTGAAAATAAAATTTAAAAAAAAAAACTTTTTTTTTTTTTTTTTTTTTGAAAATAATTTTGGGACCCCCTAAAATAATTTGGCGACCCCCCGCGGGGTCGCGACCCACGGGTTGAGAACCCCTGATCTAGACAGTATCTGAACAGTTAGAATACCAACGTCATCTGTACAGTTACTTAATGCTTTTATCGCTCTCTCTCTCTCTCTGTCTCCCCATCTCTCCCTCTGTTTCTCTCTCTCTCTCTCTGTCTCCCCATCTCTCCCTCTGTTTCTCTCTCTCTCTCTCTGTCTCCCCATCTCTCCCTCTGTTTCTCTCTCTCTCTCTCTGTCTCCCCATCTCTCCCTCTGTTTCATTCTGTCTCTAAATGGTAAATGGTGCATTTATATAGCGCCTTTATCCAAGGTGCTTTACATAGATTGTGCATTACATTCACCCATTCACACACACATTCACACACCTTTACATAGATTGTGCATTACATTCACCCATTCACACACACATTCATACACCTTTACATAGATTGTGCATTACATTCACCCATTCATACACACATTCATACACCTTTACATAGATTGTGCATTACATTCACCCATTCACACACACATTCATACACCGATGGCGGCGGAAACCATGCAAGGCACCAACAAGCACATCGGAAGCAATTATGGGTTCAGTGTCTTGCTCAAGGACACTTCGACACTAACTCTGGGGGAGCCCGGGTTCGAACTGGCAACCTTGCAGTTACCATCCAGCCACTCTACCCCTGAGCCACCGCCGCCCCTCTGCGTTCAGTCCAAAGAGCCACTGACCTGGGACTTCATCTGGGCAGCCTTCTCGGGGTCCACGGCCAGGACGTGCTGGTAGTGACGGATGGTGTGCTGGCGGTCCTTGTTCTCAGCGCGGACGTACCGCCTCAGGGCCTGGAGGATGCGGTGGGGCTGTGGGGGGAGGAGGAGGAGGAGGAGGACGGTTAGGATACAAATATCGCTGCGTGGATATTAGTCTCGTCCCTCTCAGTATTAGATTTTTTTTTGTTGCAATGTCAGCGTCTCAGCGACAATAAACAACTACTGCTGTCTGGCACACCGTACAGCAGCCTGAAAGCATTTTAACGGTGGGTTTTTATAAATATTCAATCAATGAAAAGTAGAAAAGGCCTTCTAAATAAATAATTAACCCCCTTTTTCTTTCTATGGGAATCCGACGGTGTGATGATATGAAGCCTCATATCTGTCAGTAAAAGCTTGTCCAACTCAGATGATGTCGCGTCGTGCTAAAGCAGCGTGCTAAAGCAGCGTGCTAAAGCAGCGTGCTAAAGCAGCGTGCTAAAGCAACGTGCTAAAGCAACGTGCTAAAGCAGCGTGCTAAAGCAGCGTGCTAAAGCAGCGTGCTAAAGCAGCGTGCTAAAGCAGCGTGCTAGAGCAGCGTGCTAGAGCAGCGTGCTAGAGCAGCGTGCTAAAGCAGCGTGCTAAAGCAGCGTGCTAAAGCAGCGTGCTAAAGCAGCGTGCTAAAGCAGCGTGCTAAAGCAGCGTGCTAGAGCAGCGTGCTAAAGCAGCGTGCTAAAGCAGCGTGCTAGAGCAGCGTGCTAAAGCAGCGTGCTAAAGCAGCGTGCTAAAGCAGCGTGCTAAAGCAGCGTGCTAAAGCAGCGTGCTAAAGCAGCGTGCTAAAGCAGCGTGCTAAAGCAGCGCTCTGGAAAAAGGGATAAAAAATAATAATAAAAAAAGGAGACCATTAGCTAAGAGGAATAATGAAATAAAACATGACGCAGGGATTATGGCTGAAGGTTACAATGTTATTGATTTATGGAGGATTTTAGGACGTGTGCTTTTGTGTCTGTCTGTCTGTCTGTCTGTCTGTCTCTGTGTCTGTGTGTGTGTGTGTGTGTGTGTGTGTGTGTGTGTGTGTGTGTGTGTGTGTGTGTGTGTGTGTGTGTGTGACGTGTGTGTGTGTGTGTGTGTGTGTGTGTGTGTGTGTGTGTGTGTGTGTGTGTGTGTGACGTGTGTGTGTGTGTGTGTGTGTGTGTGTATGTGTCTGTGTGTCTGTGTGTCTGTGTGTCTGTGTGTGTGTCTGTGTGTGTGTGTGTGTGTGTCTGTGTGTGTGTCTGTGTGTGTGTGTGTGTGTGTGTGTGTGTGTGTAGTGTTCCATTGTCCTGCTGATGGAATGGAAGTTGGAAGAGGCCCTTTTAATGTCATGAAAGAGTATCGGAGAATTATCCAGTGCTGGATAATAATAATAACAAATATAGCTGCAAGCAGCGATAAAGCGGGACCAAGATAGAAGAAGAACAATGCGCAATAAGAACAACATGTACAAATGAGACTGACGAGCTGAGTTGTCGGTACCGGGATTTGAACTCACAACCTTGTGGACCGAAGGCGGGAGCTCTACTGACTGACCTACACAGAGACAATCAGTGACTATATTGTAAACAGTAAAACCATACCATTCAGTGATTTGGTAACAAGAAGGTGTGTCCTCATTTTAGGCATGTCTTGTGTGTGTGTGAGTGCGTGCGTGCGTGCGTGCGTGCGTGCGTGCGTGCGTGCGTGCGTGCGTGCGTGCGTGCGTGCGTGCGTGCGTGCGTGCGTGCGTGCGTGCGTGAGTGCGTGCCTGCCTGCCTGCCTGCCTGCCTGCCTGCCCCTGCCTGCCTGCTTGCGTGCGTGCGTGCGTGCGTGCGTGCGTGCGTGGCTGCATGCGTGTGTGTGTGTGTTAGGCAGACAATCGTTCATAACCATGGATTTGGATTGAAGATCATCTCTTTAGTTTTTGTGGTGTTTAACATAAGGTGGCTATTATCACACCAGTCTTTAAAGTTATTGATCTCACTGATATAGCCCACAGGGCGTTCAACAATATGTACAAATAAGACTGACAAGCTGAGTTGTCAGTAGCTGGATTTGAACACACAACCTTGCGGTCCAAGGGCAAGAGCTCGACTGACTGAGCTACACGGAGACGATCAGATACTCCATTGTTAACAGGAAAATCATTCAGTGTTAGTTCAGCATAAGTACTCAAACTTTGGTGTGTGTGTGTGTGTGTGTGTGTGTGTGCGTGCGCGCGCAATTTTCATTGGCTCATAAAAACTTCATTTTTTCACTTAGAAAAAATGTGCTACGATTATTTGTCCGTATAGGTCCAAAGTTCACGTGTAGAAGTTTTCGTGCATTTTGAGCAAAGATTCTGGGAGGAGTTACATTTGAACTGTTTTTCATATAATTCAAAATGGCGGGTGATCTAAAGGTCAGAGGTCAAAAGTCAGAACACGAAAGTTGTTCGGCATGAGGAGACACATATGTGTATCAAAGTGTCATTGCCAACGGTCAAACGGTTCATGAGATATGCACGTTCAAAGTTTGCAAGTTTGCAAGTTTTGCATCAATTGAGTGCTATAGCGCCACCATTTGGCCAATCGTGATGGGCTTCGCATAGTAAAGTGACATAAGCATATGCGTGTATTAGAGGCAGAAGAATAATTTTCACAAAACAGCAATTTTTATTGGTTCATAAAAACTTCATTTTTTCACTTAGAAAAAATGTGCTACGATTATTTGTCCGTATCGGTCCAAAGTTCACGTGTAGAAGTTTTCGTGCATTTTGAGCAAAGATTCTGGGAGGAGTTACATTTGAACTGTTTTTCATATAATTCAAAATGGCGGGTGATCTAAAGGTCAGAGGTCAAAAGTCAGAACACGAAAGTTGTTCGGCATGAGGAGACACATATGTGTATCAAAGTGTCATTGCCAACGGTCAAACGGTTCATGAGATATGCACGTTCAAAGTTTGCAAGTTTGCAAGTTTTGCATCAATTGAGTGCTATAGCGCCACCATTTGGCCAATCATGATGGGCTTCGCATAGTCACCGTTTGGCATGGTCCTCTATCATGTTGACAAGTTTTGCGCAAACCGACTGCACGGTTCAGTCAGAACAGCTAAACAGCAATTTTCATTGGCTCATATAAAGTACTGATCATATAATTCAAAATGGCGGGTGATCTAAAGGTCAGAGGTCAAAAGTCAGAACACGAAAGTTGTTCAGCATGAGGAGACGCATATGGGTATCAAAGTGTCATTGCCAACGGTCAAACGGTTCATGAGATATGCACGTTCAAAGTTAGCATTTTCAATTGAGCGCTATAGCGCCACCATTTGGCCAATCGTCTTGGGCGTCGCATATTCACCGTTTGGCATGGCCCTCTACCAGATTACCGCGTTTCGCGAAAACCGACTGCACCATTCAGTCAGAACAGCTATTTTTGGCGGAAGAAGGAGAAGAAGGAGAAGAAGAAGAAGAAAAATAAACACAAAAACAAAGAGTGACCAAAGTCACTGCGTGACTTCTTGGTCCTTAATAACAATAACTAGAAAATACTGTTCTTGAAGAAACAGCGTGGGCTCGAGTAGCTCTCTACTCAATGATGTATTGACCCACATGGCGTCACAGCCCCCCCCCCCCCCTCCCTCTGTCTTCCTATTGGTTGACCCACATGCCACAACCCACGTGCACGTATTATACTATAAAACATACACGTGGTGCATAAACACAGTGGTGCTAAAACACAGCTCAACCTCTAGGACAGGGGTTCTCAACCCGTGGGTCGCGACCCCTCGGGGGGTCGCCAAATTATTTTAGGGGGTCCCCAAATTATTATAGTTTTTTTTAAAAATTTTATTTTCACGATTTTTCAAAAATAGCAGACCTACAAGTTCGTAGCGCGCCACTCGGTGGCGCGCTATGAGCTTGTAGATCTGCTATTTTTCAATAGCTAAATTATATCAATGCTTAAAACACCAAAAGGGGTTCCCGCCCAAAATGGGTTAAGGTTATTGTAGCAGTCAATTTATATTGGGGGTCGGGAGGGGGCGGGGCGGGGGTCCCGAGACATTGCCAAAGCATTTCCGGGGGTCCCCGGCCAAAAAGGTTGAGAACCCCTGCTCTAGGAAGAGGACCTCGTTGACAGAGAAAGCAAATGGACAGATGAAGCCAATACACACTAAAAAAGGTATGATCCTGAGAATTCCTTCTGTATCTTGTATCTATTGTAAAGTCTAATGCAGCGCTTAGTAACCTGTGGCTGTGGGTTAGAGATGTATCGGTATCAGAAAAAAAGGGTAATGGCGGTTTTGTGGTGTTATTTAGCACAAACGGCAAAATCCTGTAAAACACTGTTGTAAGGAGATGTATAGAGCAGTGGAAATGTATAATTTTCGGCCAAATACGAGACAGAGCGTTGGGGGGGGGGGGGGGGGGGGTGCGTCACCTAGGTCAGGATGTAACAGGGGGTGCGTCACCTAGGTCAGGATGTAACAGGGGGTGCGTCAGCTAGGTCAGGATGTAACAGGGGGTGCGTCAGCTAGGTCAGGATGTAACAGGGGGTGCGTCAGCTAGGTCAGGATGTAACAGGGGGTGTGTCACCTAGGTCAGGATGTAACAGGGGGTGTGTCACCTAGGTCAGGATGTAACAGGGGTGCGTCACCTAGGTCAGGATGTAACAGGGGTGCGTCAGCTAGGTCAGGATGTAACAGGGGGTGCGTCACCTAGGTCAGGATGTAACAGGGGTGCGTCACCTAGGTCAGGATGTAACAGGGGGTGCGTCACCTAGGTCAGGATGTAACAGGGGTGCGTCAGCTAGGTCAGGATGTAACAGGGGGTGCGTCACCTAGGTCAGGATGTAACAGGGGGTGCGTCACCTAGGTCAGGATGTAAGAGGGGGTGCGTCACCTAGGTCAGGATGTAACAGGGGTGCGTCACCTAGGTCAGGATGTAACAGGGGGTGCGTCACCTAGGTCAGGATGTAACAGGGGGTGCGTCAGCTAGGTCAGGATGTAACAGGGGGTGCGTCACCTAGGTCAGGATGTAACAGGGGGTGCGTCACCTAGGTCAGGATGTAACAGGGGGTGCGTCAGCTAGGTCAGGATGTAACAGGGGGTGCGTCACCTAGGTCAGGATGTAACAGGGGGTGCGTCACCTAGGTCAGGATGTAACAGGGGGTGCGTCAGCTAGGTCAGGATGTAACAGGGGGTGCGTCAGCTAGGTCAGGATGTAAGAGGGGGTGCGTCAGCTAGGTCAGGATGTAACAGGGGGTGCGTCAGCAAAGATGGTTTATGTATGAAGATGGGCCATCTTCATTGGATCCACTAGAGGCTAAATGGTACACAAAGCCTACAAATGGTCTCCTAAATATAGTAGGCGTGGTTTGCTTCTCCCCGACCCCCACCCTCCCCCCCTGACAACAACACTGTTTCCACACTCAGTCTAGTAGGTGGCGGTAATGCACCATTTAGGTTTGCCAACCGCCATGAAACCCGATAGAAGAAGAAGACAACAACACTGACAAGTCATTTAACAAAGTACATTGAAAACAACTGACAAGGTGTACTTTTGAAATAGTCGTTTTAGTTTCTCGAAACCTCCAACCATATAAATTCATGATTCATTAAAAAGTCTCTCCCTAATAGAGTTGTAGAATGGACAATAAAAAACTAAATGCTTTTCATTTTTAATTTCCTTTAGATCACACAGACTACACATAATCTATCCTCCTCAACCGTGCCTACATATCTGCCTGTCTCAATATGCAGACCAAGTATGCCAGCTCTAATTTGGGCACATAAGGATCATTTCTAATCCTTTTAAATATGTCCATTCATTTCACATTATAATATTCACATATTATCATCTTAAATATGGGGTCAGAGCCCCCTATGTGTTGTCCGTGAAATTGCAGATGGACAGAGAGAGGCTTCCGGACTCATCTCAAATCTCGCGAGAGTTTGTTACTGGGATAAAGAAATCTCATTAACAAAGTAGATTTTCTCCTGATTTGTCTCGCTAAAAGAAGCCATTTTACTATGAATATTTTGTAAATATTGTGTGCCTTGTGATGATTGGGTCCAGTATTTAGTGCAGTGACCATGGAGTTAAGGAATGGTTCAGAAGCTGTGTTCACGTTCACTCTCCCATTGGAAATGAATAGACTCCAACATTCTTCCTGTCTCCTAATAATGTTACCGCCCACCTCACGCAGATACAGGAAGTAAAGCAAAGTGGTCTCTCTTGCTAATTCTCCTCTTGGGCGTCAGCTAGGTCAGGATGTAACAGGGGGTGCGTCACCTAGGTCAGGATGTAACAGGGGGTGCGTCAGCTAGGTCAGGATGTAACAGGGGGTGCGTCAGCTAGGTCAGGATGTAACAGGGGGTGCGTCAGCTAGGTCAGGATGTAACAGGGGGTGCACGGCCAAAAATGTTTGGGGGGCCGCTGATGTACAGGAAGGCAGAGAATGTCCCGACATAAAAAAAGGTTGACAATGACTGTTCCGACGATGGTGGACGCCGCCAGGAGGGTCTTACCCTGGGGGGGTCGGCCTGCAGGGCTGCCAGGTAGTACTCGAGGGCCAGGCGGCGGCGGTCGTTGAGCATGGCCTCCACGCGGGCCAGGTGGGTCTCCACTAGCTGCTGCTTCTCGCTGGCTGCCTCTTCCTCCAGGGACTCCAACATGGCCTGGAAGTGCTGCGCAGACACACACAAAGAGAATAAAGCAATAAGCCACGAGAGGTCTCAGGTTACCGGGTATTTTACAATGGCTGGGGGCGTAGGCAGCCATTTAACGTCCCATAGCTGGTGGTGACGGAGGCGTTGCATAGCAACTGGATCAATGTTAAAAGCTGCTGTGGGGCTCAACCATTATATATGTTGGGGTCTACGGACTTGAGGTTGGGAAAGGGTTAAGGACAAGGTTAGGTTAAGGTGTGCTGCCCCGTGGGAGGTTAGGGAGAGGGTTAAGGTTAGGTTTAGGTGTGCTGCCCCGTGGGAGGTTGGGAGAGGGTTAAGGTTAGGTTTAGGTGTGCTGCCCCGTGGGAGGTTAGGGTGAGGGTTTGAGATATCGGACCAATGGAATGTCTAACCAAAAGCATGCACCCCTCGCCAACCTTAATCCGGTCGTCTTAACGCACCCCTCATCAACCTTAATCCAGTCGGACCAATGTTATGTCTAACCAAAGCATGCCTCCCGAGTCCCGACAGGGTTAATATTCCTCCCAAAACAATGGTGGACATTGCAAATGACAGAACTGGATAAATAATGAGGCAAAACTGCTTTACAGGGTCTTTGGCACACACTTATAGCTATAATCCCTACGTTCTATGTCTGTTGACTCCATCTCCCGGCCATCTGCAGCCACCAGCAACCATTGCAGAGGTGCTACATATACAGATTGCTTAAAATAACGTTAAGTCCAGGATTGTAGATTTAAGGCAGACGGCTTTAATTCACACTTCCTAGGACATTTAGAGCCCTTTCAACTTCTATCGGTACAATAAAAAAAATAAAAAAAATGATTAAAGCACTCGATTTCACTTGTATTATGTCTCGGTCTCTTCGCAAGGCTTATCGGGGGATTTTCGAGGACTCTCTGAATGAAGATTCAGAGAGCAACGTGTCCCAATTTAACCTCGCAGTGGTAAAGATAGTGCGGGCGGGAGGGAGGAGAGTAGAGGGATCTTTATTGGGACAGGGAGCGAGGGACTCAAGTCCTTTAAAAGCTATCGTATCTCCACCCAAACAAAGAGGCACAGCGGCAGGCTGCGTCGTCCCCCCGGGGGACACGAGGGGATCAGTGTTCTTACCTGGATGAGTGTCTGTCTCTCCGCCTTGGGCAGGTTCTTTGCCTGGCGCTCAGCCTCCTCCCACTCTTTCCTCACCTAGAGGGACAGCCAGACAATGAGAACAAGCAAACAGCAGCAGCACAAGTCAAAGCCGAGGGACTACCGAGACAATAATCTGATGATCCCCATGAGTCCCGCGGTGTGAAGCGAAGCGTTGAGTATTAGAACACAGAACACAATAATAAATCTTCAATTTTCTATAGCGCTAGTCACATCAGACGTTGCGGGCGAAGTGCTTCACGGCCGCGGCGATGACAGCAAAGGGTTCACCACTCCTAATGTGTGTTGTATAAAGAGGTATATCAGGAGGAGGGGCACAATAATAGTGAATACAAGTTTATAATAATATGTATAAAGAGGAACAGTCAGGACAGTATACCAATCTAACTATACAAAGTTACGGTTTGTTGTCCGTCTGTGTGCCTGGATCAGGCCCAAACGACACACACCCACACATGGCGATCAACAGCATCGTGCAAATTGATGTCGGTGCAAATCGCTGTTGTTAAGGTATGGTTTCTGTTGTGTGTGTGTGATGTCACACCAAAGCTCGATCAGCGACAGAGAGAGAGAGGGCTAGGTAGGGAAAGAGGAGGCAGGGAGGGAGTGTGAGTAGAGTTCCATCAGAGAGAGAGAGAGAGAGAGAGAGAGAGAGAGAGAGAGAGAGAGAGAGAGAGAGAGAGAGAGAGAGAGAGAGAGAGAGAGAGAGAGAGAGAGAGAGAGAGAGAGAGAGAGAGAGAGAGAGAGAGAGAGAGAGAGAGAGCGGGAGAGAGAGAGAGAGAGCGGGAGAGAGAGAGAGAGAGAGAGAGAGAGCGGGAGAGAGAGAGAGAGAGAGAGAGAGAGAGAGAGAGAGAGAGAGAGAGAGAGAGAGAGAGAGAGAGAGAGAGAGAGAGAGAGAGAGAGAGCGGGAGAGAGAGAGAGAGAGAGAGAGAGAGAGAGCCTCTTTCACCCACGCAATAACATGGCCAGTGCCAGGGGTACCGAAATCTGAGCAGACTGATCAACACTTCCTGAAAGTGACACATCAGTGCAACAACCCTGGCTATTCTGGGCAAGCTGATTTTCTACATCTCTTGAATTGTATAAAGAGCCATATCGGTTGTCACTTTACTCCACCTTTAATACCTAGAACAAATGCCCTTAAGAGAACAGTAATGTATAGAGCAGGAGCACATTGGAATGAGCTCCCTCCACATATTATAAACCTAGAGAACAGTAATGTATAGAGCAGGAGCACATTGGAATGAGCTCCCTCCACATATTATAAACCTAGAGAACAGTAATGTATAGAGCAGCAGCACATTGGAATGAGCTCCCTCCACATATTATAAACCTAGAGAACATTAATGTATAGAGCAGGAGCACATTGGAATGAGCTCCCTCCACATATTATAAACCTAGAGAACATTAATGTATAGAGCAGGAGCACATTGGAATGAGCTCCCTCCACATATTATAAACCTAGAGAACAGTAATGTATAGAGCAGCAGCACATTGGAATGAGCTCCCTCCACATATTATAAACCTAGAGAACATTAATGTATAGAGCAGGAGCACATTGGAATGAGCTCCCTCCACATATTATAAACCTAGAGAACATTAATGTATAGAGCAGGAGCACATTGGAATGAGCTCCCTCCACATATTATAAACCTAGAGAACAGTAATGTATAGAGCAGCAGCACATTGGAATGAGCTCCCTCCACATATTATAAACCTAGAGAACAGTAATGTATAGAGCAGCAGCACATTGGAATGAGCTCCCTCCACATATTATAAACCTAGAGAACAGTAATGTATAGAGCAGGAGCACATTGGAATGAGCTCCCTCCACATATTATAAACCTAGAGAACAGTAATGTATAGAGCAGGAGCACATTGGAATGAGCTCCCGCCACATATTATAAACCTAGAGAACAGTAATGTATAGAGCAGGAGCACATTGGAATGAGCTCCCGCCACATATTATAAACCTAGAGAATACATCAAGCTTTAAAAAGAAATTGAAGGCAGCAGTGATTAGGAAAGAAATCATGTTTAGTTAGATTGGCGAGTGTTTGATTTCAATTAAAAATAATACGATATACAATGTTTAGTTTGTACATTTGTTGTAATGTAATATATTTTCTAGAATGCATGAAAGACTGAACGCTTCAATTATTTTTGTTTTGTTTTGAACTACGTAATGACAGAATTACATTGTATTATGTTTTAATTTGATTGTATGAGTGTTTGGACCCCAGGAAGAGTAGTCTTCACTGTAGTGAGGACTAATGGGGATCCGTAATAAACAATATCATTCCTACCATTTTAGGCGGGAACCCCTTTTGGTGTTAGCATCATGTTATGCTTTAGCTATTGAAAAATAGCAGATCTACAAGCTCATAGCGCGCCACCGAGTGGCGCGCTATGAGCTTGTAGGTCTGCTATTTTTGAAAAATCGAAGAACGACTGACATAGAAACATAGCTTTTTCAGAAAACTGTCAGGATGTAGAAGACATTTATAGAATCTGATCTCAGGTCAAAATGGGTTAACGGTATAGAGAGGGTATATAATGATATTACGTTATAGAGAGGGTATAATGATATCCGGTCCGGTACATCAGGATGAGGATATAATAATAGGACAAACGTGGAGGAGAGAAACGCGGTGTGCTCGGGGAGTCGGGGGGGAACGGATTAGATTGCAGACGGGGAGATGCGAGGAGGTGCTTCTTCTTCAGAAACACAAGTGTGTTTTCACTTCATGGTGACAGACTAGTGTGATCGAGCACAGTGTTGGCTAGAGCAGCAGCAGCATCCAATCACGTGGCCACAGAGGTCTGAAGGTATGCAGGACGGTCCGTCGTGCCAGTCAAATATTACGTCACTAATTATTTACCCCCTATCTGGGGATTACCAATTAAATCCTGTAGTATCGTTGCTGCCGGGAGGAAACCTCATAACTCCATTTTTGAGGGGTTTATTTGGCATAAATCACTAGGCATGTAACGATACACTCAACTCACGATACGATACGCATCACGATATGAGGTTCACGATAGGACTTTTCACGATATTTACCACACAGTTATTTTCCAGACAAATGACCGAAACATCTTTTTTTTTAAATTATGTATCTTCCCCCCCAAGCTTTTTTCACAATTTTTATTTAACTACATTGCAAAAGTAGCATTACTTTTCATGTAAAATTACTTAATTTCTGTGAAACAACTGTAAACATGCTTTCATGTTTAAACCTAGCTCGAGTTAACATTTCTTCTTTTCTTTGATGGCATCTTAGGTTAGATGTAGACATATTTGACAGTGCAGAAACATAATTGCCTTCCTTGATGTATTAATTAATAACGACCATCACCTGTGTCACAGACACATACAGCTCCCCTCTGCAGGCCTCTACTACTGAATGGAGTCTGTCTCATTTCTCTCCGAAAGCACGTGAATATGATGGAATATGATTGCATCACACACTAGCCCCCCTAAAAAAAAATCGATATTAATTTTTAATAAATCGATACATATCGTCGGGATATAATATCGATATACGATATATCGTTACATGCCTATAAATCAGTGCTATTGAACACCCTTTACGTCTGTGTGTTGTTCCATAAATCAGTGCTATTGAACACCCTTTACGTCTGTGTATTGTTCCATAAATCAGTGCTATTGAACACCCTCTACGTATGTGTGTTGTTCCATAAATCAGTGCTATTGAACACCCTTTACGTCTGTGTGTTATTCCATAAATCAGTGCTATTGAACACCCTTTACGTCTGTGCGTTATTCCATAAATCAGTGCTATTGAACACCCGTTACGTCTGTGTGTTATTCCATAAATCAGTGCTATTGAACACCCTTTACGTCTGTGTGTTGTTCCATAAATCAGTGCTATTGAACACCCTTTACGTCTGTGTGTTGTTCCATAAATCAGTGCTATTGAACACCCTTTACGTCTGTGTGTTGTTCCATAAATCAGTGCTATTGAACACCCTTTACGTCTGTGTGTTGTTCCATAAATCAGTGCTATTGAACACCCTTTACGTCTGTGTGTTGTTCCATAAATCAGTGCTATTGAACACCCTTTACGTCTGTGTGTTGTTCCATAAATCAGTGCTATTGAACACCCTTTACGTCTGTGTGTTGTTTCATAAATCAGTGCTATTGAACACCCTTTACGTCTGGGTGTCGTTTCATAAATCAGTGCTATTGAACACCCTTTACGTCTGTGTGTTGTTCCATTAATCAGTGCTATTGAACACCCTTTACGTCTGTGTGTTGTTCCATAAATCAGTGCTATTGAACACCCTTTACGTCTGTCTGTTGTTTCATAAATCAGTGCTATTGAACAACATTTACGTCTGTGTGTTATTCCATAAATCAGTGCTATTGAACACCCTTTACGTCTGTGTGTTGTTCCATAAATCAGTGCTATTGAACACCCTTTACGTCTGTGTGTTGTTCCATAAATCAGTGCTATTGAACACCCTTTACGTCTGTGTGTTGTTCCATAAATCAGTGCTATTGAACACCCTTTACGTCTGTGTGTTGTTCCATAAATCAGTGCTATTGAACACCCTTTACGTCTGTGTGTTGTTCCATAAATCAGTGCTATTGAACACCCTTTACGTCTGTGTGTTGTTCCATAAATCAGTGCTATTGAACACCCTTTACGTCTGTCTGTGTGTTGTTTCATAAATCAGTGCTATTGAACACCCTTTACGTCTGTGTGTTGTTTCATAAATCAGTGCTATTGAACACCCTTTACGTCTGTGTGTTGTTCCATAAATCAGTGCTATTGAACACCCTTTACGTCTGTGTGTTGTTCCATAAATCAGTGCTATTGAACACCCTTTACGTCTGTGTTGTTCCATAAATCAGTGCTATTGAACACCCTTTACGTCTGTGTGTTGTTCCATAAATCAGTGCTATTGAACACCCTTTACGTCTGTGTGTTGTTTCATAAATCAGTGCTATTGAACACCCTTTACGTCTGTGTGTTGTTTCATAAATCAGTGCTATTGAACACCCTTTACGTCTGTGTGTTGTTCCATAAATCAGTGCTATTGAACACCCTTTACATCTGTGTGTTGTTTTCGAAAATATTGAACCAATGGAAAGTAGTAAAAAAGGGCTTTGGACAAAACCTCTCGCTCCATTGGACCCTCAAAATGTCTGCTAAAAGCAACTAACTCCACCACCTCTCCCCCTCTCATGGAAGTAATTGACAATATATTAAAGTTACAACACCAACTTTGATGAGGCTGTATTGCTTTGTTTTAAAAATATATATTTCCTGAAAAATGTATATTTTTCATTTCCTGAAAAAATGAACATTTTGGAGTTACGAGGTTTCCTCCTGACAGCAGTGATATGGGACTTGGGAGGGGGAGCAAAATGCGGCATCTCTCACCCTCTCCATGCGGTTGCGGTGCCTGATCTCCAGCTGTTCCTTGGCCCTCTGGAAGCGACTGTGCTCTTTGTCGTCAGCGGGGGTCTCGAAGTAGATGTCCACGTCGTCTGTGGGCTGGGGGGTGGGGGGCACGGCTGGGGGAACAGAGACACACAGCTATAGAAGTCCACGCCATATTTGTTTTTTCGGGTTAAGACAAGACACAGTTGCGCACATCGACCGAGACCCAGACGGACAACGTTATAGGTCAGTGGCGTTCCAATCAACGGGGCTGAAGGCCGCCAGGCTTTCCCCTCCAGTCTGCCACTGCACCAGCTGAGTTCACTAACGAACCAACCAGCCACGCCCTCAAAACGCAACGGCAGAGAAGTAAACGCTGACATCAGCTGGTGGGTGAAAGCCTGCATGGCCCCCTCAGCCCCTCAGCTGGTGGGTGAAAGCCTGCATGGCCCCCTCAGCTGGTGGGTGAAAGCCTGCATGGCCCCCTCAGCTGGTGGGTGAAAGCCTGCATGGCCCCCTCAGCTGGTGGGTGAAAGCCTGCATGGCCCCCTCAGCTGGTGGGTGAAAGCCTGCATGGCCCCCTCAGCTGGTGGGTGAAAGCCTGCATGGCCCCCTCAGCTGGTGGGTGAAAGCCTGCATGGCCCCCTCAGCTGGTGGGTGAAAGCCTGCATGGCCCCCTCAGCTGGTGGGTGAAAGCCTGCATGGCCCCCTCAGCTGGTGGGTGAAAGCCTGCATGGCCCCCTCAGCTGGTGGGTGAAAGCCTGCATGGCCCCCTCAGCAGTGGCGTGCACAGACATTTAGAGGGGCAGGTGCTCAAGTTAAAAAAGGGCACCTTGTGCAGCGCGTGGAACCGGCCGGTTGCCTTAATCCATTTTGGGCGGGAACCCCTTTTGGTGTTAGCATTATGTTATGCTTTAGCTATTGAAAAATAGCAGATCTACAAGCTCATAGCGCGCCACCGAGTGGCGCGCTACGAGCTTGTAGGTCTGCTATTTTTGAAAAAAAATGTCTTCTTTTTTTCAAAAGGGCACATTGCCAAAAGGGCAGGGGGTGCTCTAGCACCCCCTAGTGTCTATCTGTGCACGCCACTGCCCCTCAGCCACTCTGTGATTTGTGCATCACTTGGAACAGACGAGACAGACAGAAGCGCGGCGGACAGACAGACAACCTTATAGCTGGCAGCAGAGAGGATTGAAAGTGAAAAAAAGGAATCAAAAGCTGCAGAGAAATACACTCCGAACCCCCCCCTTCCTCCCCCCCCCCCCCCCCCCTTCCTGCCCCCCCCCCCCCCCTTCCCCCCCGGTAACTCTGAGGGAATGTGACAGTTCGTTCGTTCCCTTCCCGTGGCTTTCATCTTCCCAGTCAGCTCTTCTCTAGAGTTCTGACAGTTCTTGCGTCTCCGCCGCTAATGGAAATATCTCCGCGCTTGACAGGCTGCGTTGCCGGGCCGATGGCCACAGGCCATCATCAGCGCCTGTACAGTCACACGGGGGGGACCTCACTCTCACCCTGCTCCTCCTGATCACCCCCTCCACCAAACAATAATGTCCCAAACAGGAGGAGACCTATAGTTGCTTCAAAACCCTCCAGCCTGAGTGAGACGGTTTCTTTTCCTTTTATCGTTCTGATCTGGGATCAGCTCAGTGAATACTGCAGTACTGACACTGCATTTTACAGTAGTTCTCTTTTACGTATTGATCCTTTTGTTAAAAGTTGAATTCCTGCAATGAAGGAAAAAAAAACTGCATGAGGAAACGGGTGAATATATTTAAAATTATTAAAGGACCACTTCACCACTTTTGAACTTAGCTTCATAATTGGTCCTCACTAATGTTCATGATAAAACACAATTTGTTTCTACTCAGTCTCATAGGAGGGCTGTGGGCAGTTCAGAAACCCGTCCACCAGTGACATCATCGTTAGGCAGATTTATTTTTAAACAAGATTTTTTTTAAACATATTTAGATTTTTATTATCGTGAGAACTTGACTGGTTTCTGAACTGCCCACAGCCCTCCTATGAGACACAGACTGGTTTCTGAACTGCCCACAGCCCTCCTATGAGACACAGACTGGTTTCTGAACTGCCCACAGCCCTCCTATGAGACACAGACTGGTTTCTGAACTGCCCACAGCCCTCCTATGAGACACAGACTGGTTTCTGAAGTGCCCACAGCCCTCCTATGAGACACAGACTGGTTTCTGAACTGCCCACAGCCCTCCTATGAGACACAGACAGGTTACTGAACTGCCCACAGCCCTCCTATGAGACACAGACTGGTTTTTGAACTGCCCACAGCCCTCCTATGAGACACAGACTGGTTTCTGAACTGCCCACAGCCCTCCTATGAGACACAGACTGAGTAGAAAATAATTGTAGTATTTTATCATGAACATTAGTGAGGACCAATCATATGAAAGCAGGTTGAAAAGTGGTGAAGTGGTCCTTTAACAACAGAAAGGCCAGAAATTTACGTTTTACTGACCATACATGGAACTGCTCTACAAATCCCCGAAAATCTGACCGCTTCTTGGGCGTGAACCGGGGCTGAATTCCTTAACGATTAAAGGACCACTTCACCACTTTTCAACCTATCTTTATATACTAGGTCCTCACTAATAATCATGATAAAATGGCACCATTTTTTTCTACTCTGTCCGTGTCTCATAGGAGGGCTGTGGGCAGTTCAGAAAAAGTTGCAATGCGAAAATGGAAGCCATTGTTCTCACGATAATAAAAATCTAAACATTTTTGTAAAATAGTTAAAAAAAAATCTGCCTAACGATGATGTCACTGGTGGACGGGTTTCTGAACTGCCCACAGCCCTCCTATGAGACACAGACAGAGTAGGAAAAAAATTGTGCCATGTTATCATGATTATTAGTGAGGACCTATTATATGAAGAGATGTTGAAAAGTGGTGAAGTGGTCCTTTAACCGTCTCTGTGTTAACCATTTAAACCCTGTAAGTACTTTGCTGATCGGGGCCCCCCAGGGGTCTCTACTTGATCCCCTTCTTTTACCCTCTACACCAAATCTTTGTCAAAATTAGCCAATCTGCTATCTCAGAAATCTTCACTACGCATTGTTCAATTGTAGATATCTTCGATGGATATTCACCTATTTTAGTTGAACGTCCCCAACTGTTACTATGCCCATGCCTAGTATGGGGACACTAGTGCTCAAGTGGTTAACCCATTCTGGACGGGAACCCCTTTTGGTGTTTTAACTAAGCATTTTGTTATACTTTAGCTATTGAAAAATAGCAGATCTACAAGCTCATAGCTTGTAGGTCTGCTATTTTTGAAAAATCGTGAAAATGCGGCACAAATCTTTGAATATATATTCTTTCAAAGCGAACGTTTTGAACTCAAATCTGAGTGACGTGTCGTGTTGATGAAGACAGGTGGCTGACGAGCAGACAGATGGACTGACAGACGGGAGCACATAAACAATAAGCTGGAGTGAACAGAGCAGCGAGCTGAGAAAGAGACGGCCCAGAGGTTTACATGCAGGCTCGTACAAACTAAAATAAGCTACACAGGGAATGTTGAAATAACACTGTGGAGATGGACTTTTCCTCTGGAACAGTAACACTGCAATTACTTACAACAGCAGTGCGGTTTGGGATTCCTATTCGTCCGTTTCATCCAATTATATATCTGCATATTTTTTGTCAAAGTTGGCAAAAGTTAAAACGTTCCAGTGCGCTTGTGTGACAAGTGATTATGTTACAGAGATTTCTTGTTATATGTTGTCACAGCCGTAATTACCAATTAACCCATTTTGGGCGGGAACCCCTTTTGGTGTTAGCATTATGTTATGCTTTAGCTATTGAAAAATAGCAGATCTACAAGCTCGTAGCACGCCACTCAGTGGCGCGCTATGAGCTTGTAGGTCTGCTATTTTTGAAAAATCGAAGAACGACTGACATAGAAACATAGCTTTTTCAGAAAACTGTCAGGATGTAGAAGACATTTTTAGAATCTGATCTCAGGTCAAAATGGGTTAAACAGACACAAAGGACTACCACTACAGTACATGTGAGAAGAAGATGGTTAGTATGGTGAGGGAGAGGAATTTGAAGGTAAAAAATGTAGAACAGGTGGTCTAAATCTAAATCTATGTTCCCCTAAAGCAGTGATTCTCAACTCCAATTCAGGGGAGCCGGGGTACTGCTGGTTTCCATTCAGGGGAGCCGGGGTACTGCTGGTTTCCATTCTAGCCGTCTAATCAGGGACTCATTTTAGTCCTGGAGCACCAGGTGAATTAAATTGAAACCTTTGCCGATTTCCTACATTCCATTGTTCTGATGTCACAGGTTTATACTGTGTGGGGGGGGGGGAAATTATCATATGCCGTTTGTAGATTTCTCCGGCAGAATGTAATGTCAAAAACACATCGTTTCACATCAACAGGCTTAGGCCTGATGACGTGAAACGATGCCACGCACGCATCAGAACAACAGATGTTTTTGGTAGAATAGAAAAATGGTAGTATTCTGGGCTCCCATGACCAGAAGTGAGAATCACTCTTACTTAACCCCTTGGTGTTAGCATTATGTTATGCTTTAGCTATTGAAAAATAGCAGACCCACAAGCTCATAGCGCGCCACCGAGTGGCACGCTACGAGCTTGTAGGTCTGCTATTTTTGAAAAATCGGAGAACGACTGACATAGAAACATAGCTTTTTCAGAAAACTGTCAGGATGTAGAAGACATTTTTAGAATCTGATCTCAGGTCAAAATGGGTTAAGTGTGTGTACGTACGGCAGTGACTCTTGTAGAGAGACAAAGAGAGAGAGAGGGAGAGGAGAGAGACAGGGTGTTGCTAGCTGGCCTGTAGAGAGACAAAGAGAGAGAGGGAGAGGAGAGAGACAGGGTGTTGCTAGCTGGCCTGTCGCCTGCGTGAGACTTACTGAGACGCTTGCACACCGCCATGCAGTACTCCTCAGAGTCGAAATTGTTGCGGTTGCCGGCACAGCCGCCGTACACGAAGCGCATGCACTTCCTCTGGCTCATGTCGAAGTGCCAGCGGGGCATGGAGGCACGGCAGGGGCCGGTCTCGGCCTCCAGGGTACACACCGCTGTGCCAGAGGGGACAGCCGTTAGCTACATCGGGCCACCGGGGGGGGCAGCACTCAACACCTTAGCCATCACCTTAGCCATACGGTATACTGGCCTGGCTAAAGCCAGACGCGAATCAGCACGTTGGCAAAAAAAGATTTGCCTGCCACACGACATTTGAGTCTGGCTTATTAGCCAGGCTAACGGTATACCCCCTGGAGACAGCAAACACTGCACAGCTCAACTTTAACAGATACAGCTGCCATGAGGTTTAGGAATAGGGAATTCTCCATCCTTGTAAATGCTATATACGCAATGTTCCTAGACTTTACCTGCATCTCTGAGGTACACATCGTAAACGTTATGGAAGGATGCCTATACAGTCTTTATAATCAAACACCCACTAAAACTGCTATCCCGGGATGTCAAAACGACAGTTTGAGTAATATAACATGTATGAAAACAGAACACATTTAACAAACAATATAAATATAACATAGTAAATATCAAACGTTTTGCAGCATCAGGTCATGGAAATGAAAAAAATATAATAATAATTAGCGGCCGTTTAGTCGCAAACGAGGCCAAAACGAATAGACCTCCAACTCGTACTGATGGATCAGAACACGATTCATCACGATCCCTCCTGCGTGCTGAAGAGGAGGGCATTCACTGGAGCGTGAGCACTCATCTAATTATAGACAAGGCTGATAGGACCAATTTAGACATTTGCCAATAGTTTTAAAAGGGCTGATTGTATTTGGGCCCTAGGCAAAGTGCCCAGGAAGCAGAGAGGGAGAGAGAGGAGGGGAAGTTGGAGAGAGAAAGAAAGGGAGAAGATGAAGTTGATGTTATCCTAGATTTATACTTGAGTCGTGCACAGAAAATAGCCGGTTTACAAGCTCACAACGATAGCTTGAAAAGAGAGGAGGGGAAGGGACGGGGAGAGAGGGAGAGGAGAGAGAAATACAGAAAGAGAGAGAGAGAGAAAGGAGAACACACAGTAATGTTGACGTCGTACCTTTCACTTCCTGCAGGCTCTTGCTGTCGTCGAGGCCCTCGGAGTCCTCGCCACCGCTCTTCCTCTCGTCTCCGTCGTCCTGTCGGTCGGCCTCTTCGTCCTCATACACGTAGTGGTAGCTCTCCTCGTCTTCGTCCTCCTCGTCTTCCTCTTCGTCGTCTACCTCTTCCTCCACGGGCGCTGCTGCCTTTTGGGTGGGCTGCTCGTCGGCGGGCGTCGCCTCGCTGATGGAGGGAGGGAGGGGGAGGTAAGGGGGGGTCAGATAGAGGTGGGGGTGGGGTTGGGGGGGGGAGAGAGAGGAGCGATTCATCAACAGCCGCGCAGAGTGACGGCGTGCAGCTGCCCCGGGTCACGGTCGTTGACACCGCAATTTATCCTGGCGCCTCCCTCCCTCGCCAAGGTAACCCGCAGCACGCGTGATGTGAATACAATACACACCAGACACACACAAACAAATACCCAGTATACACATTCCACCAGTGCACACATACCCCTGCACTGCAGTAGCAGTACTGTTACTTTGTTTTTAATATTACTCTAAGTGGAGGTAAGCTATTGATTGAAGTTTCTTATCGCATAATACTGTACATGGGCATATATATAATATCTCAAGAGGACAAAACACAAAAAAGCTAGAGAGCGAATTTCTATTTAGGTCCTTTGAGTCCAAATGTATGTACTGAGATCTACAGGAACATATGATCCATAATAGTTCTTTATGGTCTCTAGTGAACAATGGAGCTAATGGACTTAGAAGGCTTGCAGGCCACGATGGTCTGGACAGTCACATCCTGAATGTAACCATTTCAATAGGAATACATCCTACTAACCAATAATCTCTTCTCAGTTCAGTGTTGCTCTCTTGAGCGCTATCGCCATCTTTTCTTTATAAGATTTCTTCAAGATACGATTTCCTTCTGATTGTGACATGAAAGCATAATTGTAGGCTAGTGTAAGCCTTGCCTTTCCAAAAGTGAATTACAGTAGTCGAGTACAATCATCAAAAATCTCCTTGAGTGAAAGTAGAATCACACACACACACACACACACACACACACACACACACACACACACACACACACACACACACACACACACACACACACACACACACACACACACACACACACACACACACACACACACACACACACACACACACACACACACACACACACACGACAATGTACCTGGCCTCCACCACTCCCTCGTCTTCATCCAGGTCCATTTCTTGGATCTCCTCATCCTCTTCCTCCTCCTCTACGTCTTCTACCTCCTCATCCTCCTCCTCCTCCTCTTCTGCCTCCTTGGAGGGTGGGGCGGGCGGGGCAGCGGCGGCAGCGACCTCCACGGGCCGAGCGGAGGGGCAGCAGACGTACTCGGTGCCGTGGAACTTGTCGATTCCGCAGGGCAGCAGCATGCCGTAGCTGTGCAGCACCGTGGAGCTCTTGGCACAGGCCTGGCGGAAGCACACAGAAAATTAGCAATAAAGGCAATCTCCCACAGCAGAGGTGAGCCAGAGATTGATGGGGATTAAGTGCAGCTGTGCACCTCACCTCACACAGAACTCTTTGATTAACTCCATGACTGGGGGGGGGCCGTAATTTCACAGACTTGGCTGCAACCAAACTTTCACGACTTGATTTATACTTAAACTTTATACGCAGTGGAGAATACGGGGTGCGACACACCGGCTCACTACTAAGTGTAAATCAGGCTTTACTGAGTGGTGACCTTTCGTGGATGGGTATGACAAGGTGTCCGACTCCACCTGAGTGCAGGAGGCAGGCGACGATAATGATTTGCACTGCGAAAACCAGCCCTGAACAAAGGTTATTTTGCATAATATGCTGACGCGGTTTTAGAAATACAAAATATATACAAGAGGTAGTTCTGGACCAAGCGTTCCAATCAAAATATGCATTTTAGACATATTATCAATCACGATGAATTACATTTGAGCCGTATGGGCTTTTCACATGGAAACGATTGATGCTCTTAGTAATTCATTTTCAATGACAGAAGGTAGGGAGGCGTGGCCAATCTGACAGACGGAGCAACGAGCTCCTGTGAAACTGTCAAGTGTGTGCTCGCTTCTCGCACACAGCCTCGCACAACACACACACAGCCTCGCACAACACGCACACAGCCTCGCACAACAACACACACACAGCCTCGCACAACAACACGCACAGAGCCTCGCACAACAAGAAATGTAGGTCGACAAAAAAACTGTTTCCGATAGTGTTTTGATTCTAATGACTTTATAACAAAACTTGAAACAAAAAGGCAGGTGTACCGAAGCGGAGGGTTTGAGAGACACCCAAAACGAGGCCAAAAGCCAAGCGAGTCGCCTCCTGCACCGAGCAGTGTGATGGCCGCATTGTCCACTCAGCACTGTCCGAGTTGCATACCAAATAGGGTGGGAATCGGTTACCATCTATTTTGAAATTCCAATGCTGCAGCGCCAGTGGCCTTTATGCCCTGACCCAATGTTGCAGCGCCAGAGGCCTTTATGCCCTGACCCACTGCTGCAGCGCCAGTGGCCTCTATGCCCTGACCCAATGCTGCAGCGCCAGTGGCCGTTATGCCCTGACCCAATGCTGCAGCGCCAGAGGCCTTTATGCCCTGACCCAATGCTGCAGCGCCAGTGGCCTCTATGCCCTGACCCAATGCTGCAGCGCCAGTGGCCTTTATGCCCTGACCCAATGCTGCAGCGCCAGTGGCCGTTATGCCCTGACCCAATGCTGCAGCGCCAGTGGCCGTTATGCCCTGACCCACTGCTGCAGCGCCAGTGGCCTCTATGCCCTGACCCAATGCTGCAGCGCCAGTGGCCTCTATGCCCTGACCCAATGCTGCAGCGCCAGTGGCCGTTATGCCCTGACCCACTGCTGCAGCGCCAGTGGCCTCTATGCCCTGACCCAATGCTGCAGCGCCAGTGGCCTCTATGCCCTGACCCAATGCTGCAGCGCCAGTGGCCTTTATGCCCTGACCCAATGCTGCAGCGCCAGTGGCCGTTATGCCCTGACCCACTGCTGCAGCGCCAGTGGCCGTTATGCCCTGACCCACTGCTGCAGCGCCAGTGCCCTCTATGCCCTGACCCAGCTGATTTCAACCATTTTCTTCCCCTGCATCTTCTTCCCTGTCAGTTTGTTTTTTGTTGAGATTCAGAATTCATAGTTCTTCTACTCTTCTGCAACATCAAGTGAAACGCTGTAGACATAACATGATTTGCCACCCGGTAATAGCTGGAAAATTAGGCTATTTATGACGATAGTTTTACATGAATCTAGCACCGACCAAACAGGAGACTTTATACACTGACACCACGCTAGACAGGAACGCCCAAAAACGTCACATCCGGTTTTAGCCTGGGGTAAGAATTTTCTATGGCTGCCAATGCAACTTGGTCCAATCCTTAATCACATACGGACAAACATCTATGCCGATGCTATCTAACTTGCGGAGGTAGCGTGCCTTGTCCACGGGCAACAGATCTTTCAACGTATGGCATTGCAAATACGTTTGATAATCGCTACTCTGCTCAATAATGTTTTGAAAATGCCGCAAATTGCATTGCAGTGAACGAGCGCAAATCCCAACTTCCCCCGGGGGTGGGCGGAGTCACAGTTTGAGGCGCTGTTTACGCGCCGTGGTGTCAGTGTATTGTCTCTTCCTCAAAGCTGTGACTCAGTGAACTTCTGAGAAGACAAGGCTGACTGAGCTGATGTAAGACAGTTAAATCAATTCATGAACAAACAACAAACTCAATAATGTTATTTGTAACATTAATGTTAACAAACAATGCTGGCTAAGTTGCTACGCCAGATGTCAAATCAAAACTATGTCTTATGTTTGGAAGGCCAACTATGGTGGCTGCCGTTCGCCTTCGTTACATGAACCCATTTTGGGCGGGAACCCCTTTTGGTCATTATGTTATGCTTTAGCTATTGAAAAATAGCAGATCTACAAGCTCATAGCGCACCACCGAGTGGCGCGCTACGAGCTTGTAGGTCTGCTATTTTTTTTAAATCGAAGAACCACTGACATAGAAACATAGCTTTTTCAGAAAACTGTCAGGACGTAGAAGACATTTTTAGAATCTGATCTCAGGTCAAAATGGGTTAACATTACTATAGTCTATCATTAATTTTATTCCCTAGCAACCATCATGCCAAACAAGCAGTGGTGGCTGAAGGTTGTGAAGGCCAAACATTCATCATTCATGGTCCAAGGAGCCCCAAAACATACACTACGACTCCAGTACAGTGACTGTTTATGCAGGAGTATGAATAGAATAAATGATCTGCGACTCCAGTAGTGACTCCAGTACAGTGACTCCAGTACAGTGACTCCAGTACAGTGACTCCAGTACAGTGACTCCAGTACAGTGACTCCAGTAGTGACTCCAGTACAGTGACTCCAGTAGTGACTCCAGTACAGTGACTCCAGTACAGTGACTCCAGTACAGTGACTCCAGTACAGTGACTCCAGTACAGTGACTCCAGTACAGTGACTCCAGTACAGTGACTCCAGTACAGTGACTCCAGTACAGTGACTCCAGTACAGTGACTCCAGTACAGTGACTCCAGTACAGTGACTCCAGTACAGTGACTCCAGTACAGTGACTCCAGTACAGTGACTCCAGTACAGTGACTCCAGTACAGTGACTCCAGTACAGTGACTCCAGTAGTGACTCCAGTACAGTGACTCCAGTACAGTGACTCCAGTAGTGACTCCAGTACAGTGACTCCAGTACAGTGACTCCAGTACAGTGACTCCAGTACAGTGACTCCAGTAGTGACTCCAGTAGTGACTCCAGTACAGTGACTCCAGTACAGTGACTCCAGTAGTGACTCCAGTACAGTGACTCCAGTACAGCGACTCCAGTAGTGACTCCAGTACAGTGACTCCAGTACAGTGACTCCAGTAGTGACTCCAGTACAGTGACTCCAGTAGTGACTCCAGTACAGTGACTCCAGTAGTGACTCCAGTACAGTGACTCCAGTAGTGACTCCAGTACAGTGACTCCAGTACAGTGACTCCAGTACAGTGACTCCAGTACAGTGACTCCAGTACAGTGACTCCAGTACAGTGACTCCAGTACAGTGACTCCAGTACAGTGACTCCAGTACAGTGACTCCAGTACAGTGACTCCAGTACAGTGACTCCAGTACAGTGACTCCAGTACAGTGACTCCAGTACAGTGACTCCAGTACAGTGACTCCAGTACAGTGACTCCAGTACAGTGACTCCAGTACAGTGACTCCAGTACAGTGACTCCAGTACAGTGACTCCAGTACAGTGACTCCAGTACAGTGACTCCAGTACAGTGACTCCAGTACAGTGACTCCAGTACAGTGACTCCAGTACAGTGACTCCAGTAGTGACTCCAGTACAGTGACTCCAGTAGTGACTCCAGTACAGTGACTCCAGTACAGTGACTCCAGTACAGTGACTCCAGTACAGTGACTCCAGTAGTGACTCCAGTACAGTGACTCCAGTAGTGACTCCAGTACAGTGACTCCAGTACAGTGACTCCAGTACAGTGACTCCAGTAGTGACTCCAGTACAGTGACTCCAGTACAGTGACTCCAGTAGTGACTCCAGTACAGTGACTCCAGTACAGTGACTCCAGTACAGTGACTCCAGTAGTGACTCCAGTACAGTGACTCCAGTAGTGACTCCAGTACAGTGACTCCAGTACAGTGACTCCAGTAGTGACTCCAGTACAGTGACTCCAGTAGTGACTCCAGTACAGTGACTCCAGTAGTGACTCCAGTACAGTGACTCCAGTACAGTGACTCCAGTAGTGACTCCAGTAGTGACTCCAGTAGTGACTCCAGTACAGTGACTCCAGTACAGTGACTCCAGTACAGTGACTCCAGTACAGTGACTCCAGTAGTGACTCCAGTACAGTGACTCCAGTAGTGACTCCAGTACAGTGACTCCAGTACAGTGACTCCAGTAGTGACTCCAGTACAGTGACTCCAGTAGTGACTCCAGTACAGTGACTCCAGTAGTGACTCCAGTAGTGACTCCAGTACAGTGACTCCAGTACAGTGACTCCAGTACAGTGACTCCAGTACAGTGACTCCAGTACAGTGACTGTTGATGCAGGAGTATGAATAGAATAAATGATCTGCGACTCCAGTAGTGACTCCAGTACAGTGACTCCAGTAGTGACTCCAGTACAGTGACTCCAGTAGTGACTCCAGTACAGTGACTCCAGTAGTGACTCCAGTACAGTGACTCCAGTAGTGACTCCAGTAGTGACTCCAGTACAGTGACTCCAGTACAGTGACTCCAGTACAGTGACTCCAGTACAGTGACTCCAGTACAGTGACTCCAGTACAGTGACTCCAGTAGTGACTCCAGTAGTGACTCCAGTAGTGACTCCAGTACAGTGACTCCAGTAGTGACTCCAGTAGTGACTCCAGTAGTGACTCCAGTACAGTGACTCCAGTAGTGACTCCAGTAGTGACTCCAGTAGTGACTCCAGTACAGTGACTCCAGTAGTGACTCCAGTACAGTGACTCCAGTACAGTGACTCCAGTAGTGACTCCAGTACAGTGACTCCAGTACAGTGACTCCAGTACAGTGACTCCAGTACAGTGACTCCAGTACAGTGACTCCAGTACAGACTCCAGTAGTGACTCCAGTACAGTGACTCCAGTAGTGACTCCAGTAGTGACTCCAGTACAGTGACTCCAGTAGTGACTCCAGTACAGTGACTCCAGTACAGTGACTCCAGTACAGTGACTCCAGTACAGTGACTCCAGTACAGTGACTCCAGTACAGTGACTCCAGTACAGACTCCAGTAGTGACTCCAGTACAGTGACTCCAGTAGTGACTCCAGTAGTGACTCCAGTACAGTGACTCCAGTAGTGACTCCAGTACAGTGACTCCAGTAGTGACTCCAGTACAGTGACTCCAGTAGTGACTCCAGTACAGTGACTCCAGTAGTGACTCCAGTACAGTGACTCCAGTACAGTGACTCCAGTAGTGACTCCAGTACAGTGACTCCAGTACAGTGACTCCAGTAGTGACTCCAGTACAGTGACTCCAGTACAGTGACTCCAGTACAGTGACTCCAGTACAGTGACTCCAGTAGTGACTCCAGTAGTGACTCCAGTACAGTGACTCCAGTACAGTGACTCCAGTAGTGACTCCAGTACAGTGACTCCAGTAGTGACTCCAGTACAGTGACTCCAGTACAGTGACTCCAGTAGTGACTCCAGTACAGTGACTCCAGTACAGTGACTCCAGTAGTGACTCCAGTACAGTGACTCCAGTAGTGACTCCAGTACAGTGACTCCAGTAGTGACTCCAGTACAGTGACTCCAGTACAGTGACTCCAGTAGTGACTCCAGTACAGTGACTCCAGTAGTGACTCCAGTACAGTGACTCCAGTAGTGACTCCAGTACAGTGACTCCAGTACAGTGACTCCAGTACAGTGACTCCAGTACAGTGACTCCAGTACAGTGACTCCAGTACAGTGACTCCAGTAGTGACTCCAGTAGTGACTCCAGTACAGTGACTCCAGTAGTGACTCCAGTACAGTGACTCCAGTAGTGACTCCAGTACAGTGACTCCAGTAGTGACTCCAGTACAGTGACTCCAGTACAGTGACTCCAGTACAGTGACTCCAGTACAGTGACTCCAGTACAGTGACTCCAGTACAGTGACTCCAGTACAGTGACTCCAGTACAGTGACTCCAGTACAGTGACTCCAGTACAGTGACTCCAGTAGTGACTCCAGTAGTGACTCCAGTACAGTGACTCCAGTACAGTGACTCCAGTACAGTGACTCCAGTAGTGACTCCAGTACAGTGACTCCAGTACAGTGACTCCAGTACAGTGACTCCAGTACAGTGACTCCAGTACAGTGACTCCAGTACAGTGACTCCAGTACAGTGACTCCAGTACAGACTCCAGTAGTGACTCCAGTACAGTGACTCCAGTAGTGACTCCAGTAGTGACTCCAGTACAGTGACTCCAGTAGTGACTCCAGTACAGTGACTCCAGTAGTGACTCCAGTACAGTGACTCCAGTAGTGACTCCAGTACAGTGACTCCAGTAGTGACTCCAGTACAGTGACTCCAGTAGTGACTCCAGTACAGTGACTCCAGTACAGTGACTCCAGTAGTGACTCCAGTACAGTGACTCCAGTAGTGACTCCAGTAGTGACTCCAGTACAGTGACTCCAGTAGTGACTCCAGTAGTGACTCCAGTAGTGACTCCAGTAGTGACTCCAGTACAGTGACTCCAGTAGTGACTCCAGTAGTGACTCCAGTAGTGACTCCAGTACAGTGACTCCAGTAGTGACTCCAGTACAGTGACTCCAGTACAGTGACTCCAGTACAGTGACTCCAGTAGTGACTCCAGTACAGTGACTCCAGTACAGTGACTCCAGTAGTGACTCCAGTACAGTGACTCCAGTACAGTGACTCCAGTACAGTGACTCCAGTACAGTGACTCCAGTACAGTGACTCCAGTACAGTGACTCCAGTACAGACTCCAGTAGTGACTCCAGTACAGTGACTCCAGTAGTGACTCCAGTAGTGACTCCAGTACAGTGACTCCAGTAGTGACTCCAGTACAGTGACTCCAGTAGTGACTCCAGTACAGTGACTCCAGTAGTGACTCCAGTACAGTGACTCCAGTAGTGACTCCAGTACAGTGACTCCAGTAGTGACTCCAGTACAGTGACTCCAGTACAGTGACTCCAGTAGTGACTCCAGTACAGTGACTCCAGTAGTGACTCCAGTACAGTGACTCCAGTAGTGACTCCAGTACAGTGACTCCAGTAGTGACTCCAGTACAGTGACTCCAGTACAGTGACTCCAGTAGTGACTCCAGTAGTGACTCCAGTACAGTGACTCCAGTACAGTGACTCCAGTAGTGACTCCAGTACAGTGACTCCAGTAGTGACTCCAGTACAGTGACTCCAGTAGTGACTCCAGTACAGTGACTCCAGTACAGTGACTCCAGTAGTGACTCCAGTACAGTGACTCCAGTACAGTGACTCCAGTAGTGACTCCAGTACAGTGACTCCAGTAGTGACTCCAGTACAGTGACTCCAGTAGTGACTCCAGTACAGTGACTCCAGTACAGTGACTCCAGTACAGTGACTCCAGTAGTGACTCCAGTACAGTGACTCCAGTAGTGACTCCAGTACAGTGACTCCAGTACAGTGACTCCAGTACAGTGACTCCAGTACAGTGACTCCAGTAGTGACTCCAGTACAGTGACTCCAGTACAGTGACTCCAGTACAGTGACTCCAGTACAGTGACTCCAGTACAGTGACTCCAGATGCAGGACTCAGTGTACAATAGAATAAACGATCTTGTGAAATAACCATCACTTTTTATTGTGTTTATCAAATGAAATAAAATCCCTAACCACTTCAACAATTCAATACTTCCTTGTGTTCACATATAACTTGACTTTTTTTCCCCACATAACTTGACAGAGAATCTGACATACACAATACAATACAATATGTCTCAAATGATTTGGCTACAATAGCCAAGCCTTGTTGGTACTGGGGCTGGTACTGGTAGGGGCGGTGGTGGCTCAGGGGTAGAGTTTCCGGATGGTAACCGCAAGGTCGCCAGTTCGAACCCGGGCTCCCCCAGAGTTAGTGTCGAAGTGTCAAGCAAGACACTGAACCCCTAATTGCTCCCAATGTGCTGTGTTGGTTGGTACCTTGCATGCGGCTTCCGCCGCAATCGGTGTATGAATGCGTGTGTGAATGGGTGAATTGATGCACAATCTATGTAAAGCGCCTTGGATAAAGGCGCTATATAAATGCACCATTTACCATTTACTGGATGATTAGAAAAAATAAATTGTTTTTGTTGTTGTAACAATCGCTACTTTGGCACTGTGGAAAAATAACTCAAACTACCTTGAGGTTTGTGCAGACAGGATTGTGTTCATTCTTTCAATATGTGAAAAATGAAGATAGCATGTACTGTACTGTACCAGGGCAGGAATGTCATGTACTGTACCAGGGCAGGAATGTCATGTACTGTACCAGGGCAGGAATGTCATGTACTGTACCAGGGCAGGAATGTCATGTACTGTACCAGGGCAGGAATGTCATGTACTGTACCAGGGCAGGAATGTCACGGACATGCCTGTACTGTACCAGGGCAGGAATGTCATGGCCAGGCCTGTACTGTACCAGGGCAGGAATGTCATGTACTGTACCAGGGCAGGAATGTCATGTACCGTACCAGGGCAGGAATGTCATGTACTGTACCAGGGCAGGAATGTCATGTACTGTACCAGGACAGGAATGTCATGGCCATGTACTGTACCAGGGCAGGAATGTCATGTACTGTACCAGGGCAGGAATGTCATGGCCATGTACTGTACCAGGGCAGGAATGTCATGTACTGTACCAGGGCAGGAATGTCATGTACTGTACCAGGGCAGGAATGTCATGGGTGGCCATGCCTGTACTGTACCAGGGCAGGAATGTCATGTACTGTACCAGGGCAGGAATGTCATGGCCATGTACTGTACCAGGGCAGGAATGTCATGGCCATGCCTTCGCAGTTTGCCATATTTTGTGAAATAGGTTGAGAAGAACACGACGCAAACATTTAACCCATTTTGACCTGAGATCAGATAAAAAAAAATGTCAATGTCATTATCCATTCATTGCCAATGGGAATGTAATGTGTTTGTGTAGGACACAGTTTGTGGACACAAACCAAAAGCTGGATAAAGGAGGGCCCTCAAAAATAACATCATTAACCCTTTACTAATTGATCCATTTAGGCCTGAGATCAGATTCTAAAAATGTCTTCTACATCCTGACAGTTTTCTGAAAAAGCTATGTTTCTATGTCAGTTGTTCTTCGATTTTTCAAAAATAGCAGACCTACAAGCTCGTAGCGCGCCACTCGGTGGCGCGCTATGAGCTTGTAGATCTGCTATTTTTCAATAGCTAAAGCATAACATAATGCTAACACCAAAAGGGGTTCCCGCCCAGAATAGGTTAATTAAATCTGGTAATACATTTCTTACCAAGAATTTTCTTCACCAATGTGTTTGTAAGGGTGTCTACTAAAATATCCCACATTGGTTTCAATTCAACCCCCCCAAGGGAAATTTTGACTGCTGCTGAAAGTTGGGGTACCATCAACAACTAATCTATGGCAAAATGTTCTAATTTTCATTATACTTGAAGTAGCATGTGACGTGTCAAACTAGGGGGTTTTCATGATTCTGAACCCATTCCAAGCATTAGTTGTTTTTTTTGTGTGCCCGTCCAAGCATTAGTTTTGCATGAAAAACACTCCTTGGGCTAAATTCGGCCATAGCCACTTGCCCAAATGTGCTGACCTCATCACATTTTTGATGACAGCCATGGCCGTTTTTAGCCCAAGGAGTGTTTTTAGTGCTAAACGAATGCTTGGAATGGATTCAAACTGGAAACGGTTAAACTTCTGGAGAGGAGAGCTTCTCTTTTGATCCGTCTCTGCTGTGTCTGACAATCCAGTATATATATACGATCAGACGTTGAAACACTACCATGCAACCATGAAGCCAGTTCACTTTGTTTCAGCGAAGCTATCTGTGCTAATAACAGATCAGGATATTTGAGCACAGCAATACAGCAATGGTTGATCGGTTTGAACGTTGTAACATGTGGGTGTTAACACATTTTGTGCCCAAGACGTCTGTGGACGTCCTTGGTATTACCGCACGTGCATAGCCCAAGACGTCTGTGGATGTCTTTGAAAAAAAATATATATATATATATATATATTTTTTTTTTATTATTGTTTTTGTATTATTAAAGAAAATCAAAAAAATCAAAACCATTTTTTTTTTTTTTTGATACGTGGTGCCAAAGTTTGTGTTTTCGCCATTGAGAATGCATTTGGTGTTTAAATTAAATAACTCAAACTATAAAACATTTCAAAGTAAAAAGTTCCAGCATGTGTCTCCACAGTCAGCTGAATTATAAAATATTTAAAAAATATTTAAAAAATCACACCCGTGTGAACTGAGTGGTGTAAGGTTTTATATAGCATGATCAGCTGTGGTCTGACGTAATGTCAGATGTGAGGTATTATATAAGGTAAGGTATTATATAGCCTGATCAGCTCTGATCTGACGTAATGAAATCACACCTGGATGTGATTTCACAACTGGCTTTTTTTGTGCAGAGAAAATGACCACGGTTGCTACGGTCATCCAGTTCACCCGGGTGTGATTTAATTACGTCAGAAATTATTTTGAACATAGCAACCATGGTCATTTTTTTATGCACACAAAAGCCAGTTGTAGGAGTGGTTTACACCACTCAAAAATGTGAATGGATTTTCTAGGTGAAAGTGATTTTGGGCAGTTTTGCGTGGGCTCTCAATGTGTTAACAAACTCTGCATGTGAGCACTCTGGATAGGATACCCACGGCCCTCCTCCGCTCAGTAGGAGTTCTCACTGGTGCCTAAATCTCCCTGGTAAAGTTCAGGGTGTGGCTGGGAGCCAATAAGGAGACTGGACTATAGAGCTACTTTCTCTGGTGTGATCCGAGAGCCCCCCCCACACACACACACACACACACACACACTCCCAAGTTCCAGAGCTGCCCTCTGGGATTAAGCTGCATTACAGTCACAACGTTAATCTGATTAACGGTGGAGGAGATGGAAGGAACAACCATCCAGCCTGTGATCATCAGAGGGCCTCGGAGACTCAGACAGACAGAGAGAGAGGGGGGGGGGGGCATTGAAGAGAGGGGGGGGGGGGGGCATTGAAGATAGAAAGCCAGATGAAGGGAGGCAGGGCAAAAAAGAAACAATGATGAGAGAGCAAGAAAAGATGGAGAGAGGGAGAAAGAATGAGGAAAAGTAGAGAGAAGAAGCAAGCGAGAAAGAGAGGCAGAATAAATGCAATAGGGAAATGAGGAGAGAGAGAAAGGAGGGGCAGGAATAGGAGGGAGAGGGACAGAAAATAAGACGTTTTGAGAATTAGGAAGGGAGGCAAGAAAAGTACCAGGACGGAGAAGGATGAGGATGGAGAGGCGGAGCGAGGGGAGAAGATGAAAGAGAGTGATACTAGCAGAAAGGAAGATAAAGCCTCCCTACTGGAGGACCAATCAGCACTAATTGTATGGTGAGAGGGTGTGTGTAAATGGTGCATTTATATAGCGCCTTTATCCAAGGAGCTTTACATAGATTGTGCATTACATTCACCCATTCACACACCGATTGCGGCAGAAGCCATGCAAGGTACCAACCAGCACATCGGGAGCAATGTGGGGTTCAGTGTCTTGCCCAAGGACACTTCGACATGTAGACAGGAGGAGCCGGGATTCGAACCGCCGACCCATGGATCATTGGACGACCTGCTCTACCTCCTGAGCCACAGTCGCCCCCCCCTGTGTGTGTGTGTGTGTGTGTGTGTGTGTGTGTGTGTGTGTGTGTGTGTGTGTGTGTTTTTGTCTCCTTACCTCCTTAGCCACGCCGTGCCACTGCTGGTGGCTGACACACATGTCCATGCGCTCCTTGTGGAAGAACTTGCACTTCTCAGGAACCAGCAGCACGTCGCTGACGAACTCGCCCACTGAAACAACAACAACCAAAGCAAGCCATTAGTCACTGATCTGTGCCGGTTGTCTCCCCCCGCCCACCCAGCGCACGGTGGCTGAGCCCCGCCCACCCGGCGCACGGTGGCTGAGCCCCGCCCACCCGGCGCACGGTGGCTGAGCCCCGCCCACCCGGCGCACGGTGGCTGAGCCCCGCCCACCCAGCGCACGGTGGCTGAGCCAAGAGAGCCAGCAGAGGACTGTGTGGTAAGACGATTCCAATTCCAACTGCTCAGCACAATAAATGTTAACAGCTTCTTTTGGACAATCGGCATTTTCAGTCAGAGCAGCAAGTACGGCTCGGTTACCAAGGCATCTCAGAGAGGGTCTGTGTGTCTGGCTAATCACGCAAACTGCTGGAGCAATCAGTGCCCATCACTCACACACACACACACACACACTCACACTCACACTCACACTCACACTCACACTCACACTCTTATAATGAAAGTCACTGGGGCTCTGATCACGCGTCAAATATCATAGTCGACTCGACTGCCGTCATAGATAGGCTAACTCACGTCACAGACTGGCCACATAATATGAAGTTCAAGTCCCAGATCAACATTGGAGCAGGTAGTTCCCATGTGGATCCCCAAAGCCACGTGATGTACATTTTAACCCCTTTTGTGCGGGAACCCCTTTTGGTGTTAGCATTATGTTATGCTTTAGCTATTGAAAAATAGCAGCTCTACAAGCTCATAGCGCACCACCGAGTTGCAAACATAGCTTTTTCAGAAAACTGTCAGGATGTAGAAGAGATTTTTTAGAATCCGATCTCAGGTCAAAATGGGTTAAAACAGCACTTAAACATGGCTCAAGAATCAAGACAAACTAATCATGAGATCATTGATCTGAACCATTTCAACATAGAGTATTAGGTGAATGCACACCTACTGTACATGCATGTTTTATACTGTAGGTCAGGGGTTCTCAACCCGTGGGTCGCGACCCCTCGGGGGGTCGCCAAATTATTTTAGGGGGTCCCCAAATTATTTAAAAAAAAAAAAAAAAAAAAAAAAGATTTTTTTTTTTAAAAAACAAATGTTCACGATTTTTCAAAAATAGCAGACCTACAAGCTCGTAGCGCGCCACTCGGTGGCGCGCTATGAGCTTGTAGATCTGCTATTTTTCAATAGCTAAATTATAACAATGCTTAAAACACCAAAAGGGGTTCCCGCCCAAAATGGTTTAAGGTTATTGTAGCAGTCAATTTATATTGGGGGTCGGGAGGGGGCGGGGCGGGGGTCCCGAGACGTTGCCAAAGCATTTCCGGGGGTCCCCGGCCAAAAACGTTGAGAACCCCTGTTTTATACTGTAGGTGATGCACAGTTCGTAAACTTAGTTCATTGTATTGTTGCTTTTAACATCTTACTGGACAGGGGGACCACAGATGAGAATTGCTGTAGCTCACTCTGTCCCCACGATTATGTTGAGCGAGGCCCCAGTAGTTAAACACACACAAAACAACAAACACAACCAAAAAATCATTCATATCTGCCATGAAGAGATTTCATTTTCCTCTCAGGAGAATGTCATTACAGAGGTAGTAGAATCCAAGGATATTTAACCCATTTTGTGCGGGAACCCCTTTTGGTGTTTTAACTAAGCATTATGTTATGCTTTAGCTATTGAAAAATAGCAGATCTACAAGCTCATCGTGAAAATGTGCCTCAAATTTGGAATATATTTTTTCAGAACGAACGTTTTTAACTCAAATCTTTGCTTCTGGAGGGTCCCTGGAACAACATATTTTCAGATGGCCAATTACAGATCATTAGGGGTCCTTAGAGACAGGTATTTCAGAAAACTGTCAGGATTTAGAAGGCCTAAAAGGGTTAAAGCTTGAAACAATTTGATGGTGCCACCATGAACCCGAGAGAGATTCAATCCCCTCTTGCACTCATACCTCCTGGGCCGCCTTTACAGGGTCATCCAAAACTCTGATGGAAAAGGCCACTAGATTCGATTTCACACCACGACTCCACTGAGGTAATACCCAACTCTCCACAGGCAGGGCATCTGTGGCATTTGACTGATTAATTTGCATGAATTTGCATTTGAATTGTCATCCCCCACGGCCGGGGGAAAGGGTAGGAGAGACAGTCAATAGATAATATGCTCAGAGGGAGACAGACAGCATAGAGAGGGAGGGAGAGAGGGAGACAGCGAAGGGGACAGACAGTAGACAGCTGAGAAAGACAGTACAGACAGTAGGGAGGCTGAAAGGGAGACAGGGTAGGAGATACAAAGACTCAGAGGGAGACAGTGTAGGAGAGACAGAGTAGTAAAGATGAGAGGGAGACAGTGTAGGAGAGACAGAGGAGTAAAGATGAGAGGGAGACAGTGTAGGAGAGACAGAGGAGTAAAGATGAGAGGGAGACAGTGTAGGAGAGAGAGAGGAGTAAAGATGAGAGGGAGACAGTGTAGGAGAGACAGAGGAGTAAAGATGAGAGGGAGACAGTGTAGGAGAGAGAGAGGAGTAAAGATGAGAGGGAGACAGTGTAGGAGAGAGAGAGGAGTAAAGATGAGAGGGAGACAGTGTAGGAGAGAGAGGAGTAAAGATGAGAGGGAGACAGTGTAGGAGAGAGTAGTAAAGATGAGAGGGAGACAGTGTAGGAGAGAGAGGAGTAAAGATGAGGGAGACAGTGTAGGAGAGAGAGAGGAGTAAAGATGAGAGGGAGACAGTGTAGGAGAGAGAGAGAGTAAAGATGAGAGGGAGACAGTGTAGGAGAGAGAGGAGTAAAGATGAGAGGGAGACAGTGTAGGAGAGACAGAGGAGTAGAGATGAGAGGGAGACAGTGTAGGAGAGACAGAGGAGTAGAGATGAGAGGGAGACAGTGTAGGAGAGAGAGGAGTAAAGATGAGAGGGAGACAGTGTAGGAGAGAGAGGAGTAAAGATGAGAGGGAGACAGTGTAGGAGAGAGAGGAGTAAAGATGAGATGGAGACAGTGTAGGAGAGAGAGGAGTAAAGATGAGAGGGAGACAGTGTAGGAGAGAGAGGAGTAAAGATGAGAGGGAGACAGTGTAGGAGAGAGAGGAGTAAAGATGAGAGGGAGACAGTGTAGGAGAGAGAGGAGTAAAGATGAGAGGGAGACAGTGTAGGAGAGAGAGGAGTAAAGATGAGAGGGAGACAGTGTAGGAGAGAGAGTAGTAAAGATGAGGGAGACAGTGTAGGAGAGAGAGAGGAGTAAAGATGAGAGGGAGACAGTGTAGGAGAGAGAGGAGTAAAGATGAGAGGGAGACAGTGTAGGAGAGAGAGAGGAGTAAAGATGAGGGAGACAGTGTAGGAGAGACAGAGTAGTAAAGATGAGAGGGAGACAGTGTAGGAGAGAGAGAGGAGTAAAGATGAGAGGGAGACAGTGTAGGAGAGAGAGGAGTAAAGATGAGAGGGAGACAGTGTAGGAGAGAGAGAGGAGTAAAGATGAGAGGGAGACAGTGTAGGAGAGAGAGAGGAGTAAAGATGAGAGGGAGACAGTGTAGGAGAGAGAGGAGTAAAGATGAGAGGGAGACAGTGTAGGAGAGAGAGGAGTAAAGATGAGAGGGAGACAGTGTAGGAGAGAGAGGAGTAAAGATGAGAGGGAGACAGTGTAGGAGAGAGAGAGGAGTAAAGATGAGAGGGAGACAGTGTAGGAGAGAGAGAGTAGTAAAGATGAGGGAGACAGTGTAGGAGAGAGAGGAGTAAAGATGAGAGGGAGACAGTGTAGGAGAGAGAGAGGAGTAAAGATGAGAGGGAGACAGTGTAGGAGAGAGAGGAGTAAAGATGAGAGGGAGACAGTGTAGGAGAGAGAGGAGTAAAGATGAGAGGGAGACAGTGTAGGAGAGAGAGAGGAGTAAAGATGAGAGGGAGACAGTGTAGGAGAGAGAGGAGTAAAGATGAGAGGGAGACAGTGTAGGAGAGAGAGGAGTAAAGATGAGAGGGAGACAGTGTAGGAGAGAGAGAGGAGTAAAGATGAGAGGGAGACAGTGTAGGAGAGAGGAGTAAAGATGAGAGGGAGACAGTGTAGGAGAGAGAGAGGAGTAAAGATGAGAGGGAGACAGTGTAGGAGAGAGAGAGAGGAGTAAAGATGAGAGGGAGACAGTGTAGGAGAGAGAGAGGAGTAAAGATGAGAGGGAGACAGTGTAGGAGAGAGAGAGAGGAGTAAAGATGAGAGGGAGACAGTGTAGGAGAGAGAGAGAGGAGTAAAGATGAGAGGGAGACAGTGTAGGAGAGAGAGAGGAGTAAAGATGAGAGGGAGACAGTGTAGGAGAGAGAGAGGAGTAAAGATGAGAGGGAGACAGTGTAGGAGAGAGAGGAGTAAAGATGAGAGGGAGACAGTGTAGGAGAGAGAGAGGAGTAAAGATGAGAGGGAGACAGTGTAGGAGAGAGAGAGGAGTAAAGATGAGAGGGAGACAGTGTAGGAGAGAGAGAGGAGTAAAGATGAGAGGGAGACAGTGTAGGAGAGAGAGAGAGGAGTAAAGATGAGAGGGAGACAGTGTAGGAGAGAGAGAGGAGTAAAGATGAGAGGGAGACAGTGTAGGAGAGAGAGAGGAGTAAAGATGAGAGGGAGACAGTGTAGGAGAGAGAGGAGTAAAGATGAGAGGGAGACAGTGTAGGAGAGAGAGGAGTAAAGATGAGAGGGAGACAGTGTAGGAGAGAGAGAGAGGAGTAAAGATGAGAGGGAGACAGTGTAGGAGAGAGAGAGGAGTAAAGATGAGAGGGAGACAGTGTAGGAGAGAGAGAGGAGTAAAGATGAGAGGGAGACAGTGTAGGAGAGAGAGAGGAGTAAAGATGAGAGGGAGACAGTGTAGGAGAGAGAGAGGAGTAAAGATGAGAGGGAGACAGTGTAGGAGAGAGAGAGAGGAGTAAAGATGAGAGGGAGACAGTGTAGGAGAGAGAGAGAGGAGTAAAGATGAGAGGGAGACAGTGTAGGAGAGAGAGAGGAGTAAAGATGAGAGGGAGACAGTGTAGGAGAGAGAGAGGAGTAAAGATGAGAGGGAGACAGTGTAGGAGAGAGAGGAGTAAAGATGAGAGGGAGACAGTGTAGGAGAGAGAGAGGAGTAAAGATGAGAGGGAGACAGTGTAGGAGAGAGAGAGGAGTAAAGATGAGAGGGAGACAGTGTAGGAGAGAGAGAGGAGTAAAGATGAGAGGGAGACAGTGTAGGAGAGAGAGAGGAGTAAAGATGAGAGGGAGACAGTGTAGGAGAGAGAGGAGTAAAGATGAGAGGGAGACAGTGTAGGAGAGAGAGGAGTAAAGATGAGAGGGAGACAGTGTAGGAGAGAGAGAGGAGTAAAGATGAGCGGGAGACAGTGTAGGAGAGAGAGAGAGGAGTAAAGATGAGAGGGAGACAGTGTAGGAGAGAGAGAGTAGTAAAGATGAGGGAGACAGTGTAGGAGAGAGAGTAGTAAAGATGAGATGGAGACAGTGTAGGAGAGAGAGAGGAGTAAAGATGAGAGGGAGACAGTGTAGGAGAGAGAGAGGAGTAAAGATGAGAGGGAGACAGTGTAGGAGAGACAGAGTAGTAAAGATGAGAGGGAGACAGTGTAGGAGAGAGAGGAGTAAAGATGAGAGGGAGACAGTGTAGGAGAGAGAGGAGTAAAGATGAGAGGGAGACAGTGTAGGAGAGAGAGGAGTAAAGATGAGAGGGAGACAGTGTAGGAGAGAGAGAGGAGTAAAGATGAGAGGGAGACAGTGTAGGAGAGAGAGAGGAGTAAAGATGAGGGAGACAGTGTAGGAGAGAGAGAGGAGTAAAGATGAGAGGGAGACAGTGTAGGAGAGAGAGAGAGGAGTAAAGATGAGGGAGAGACAGTGTAGGAGAGAGAGAGGAGTAAAGATGAGAGGGAGACAGTGTAGGAGAGAGAGGAGTAAAGATGAGAGGGAGACAGTGTAGGAGAGAGAGAGTAGTAAAGATGAGAGGGAGACAGTGTAGGAGAGAGAGAGTAGTAAAGATGAGAGGGAGACAGTGTAGGAGAGAGAGGAGTAAAGATGAGAGGGAGACAGTGTAGGAGAGAGAGAGGAGTAAAGATGAGGGAGACAGTGTAGGAGAGAGAGAGGAGTAAAGATGAGAGGGAGACAGTGTAGGAGAGAGAGGAGTAAAGATGAGAGGGAGACAGTGTAGGAGAGAGAGAGGAGTAAAGATGAGAGGGAGACAGTGTAGGAGAGAGAGGAGTAAAGATGAGAGGGAGACAGTGTAGGAGAGAGAGGAGTAAAGATGAGAGGGAGACAGTGTAGGAGAGAGAGGAGTAAAGATGAGAGGGAGACAGTGTAGGAGAGAGAGGAGTAAAGATGAGAGGGAGACAGTGTAGGAGAGAGAGAGGAGTAAAGATGAGAGGGAGACAGTGTAGGAGAGAGAGAGGAGTAAAGATGAGAGGGAGACAGTGTAGGAGAGAGAGGAGTAAAGATGAGAGGGAGACAGTGTAGGAGAGAGAGGAGTAAAGATGAGAGGGAGACAGTGTAGGAGAGAGAGAGGAGTAAAGATGAGAGGGAGACAGTGTAGGAGAGAGTAGTAAAGATGAGAGGGAGACAGTGTAGGAGAGAGAGAGGAGTAAAGATGAGAGGGAGACAGTGTAGGAGAGAGAGAGGAGTAAAGATGAGAGGGAGACAGTGTAGGAGAGAGAGAGGAGTAAAGATGAGAGGGAGACAGTGTAGGAGAGAGTAGTAAAGATGAGAGGGAGACAGTGTAGGAGAGAGTAGTAAAGATGAGAGGGAGACAGTGTAGGAGAGAGTAGTAAAGATGAGAGGGAGACAGTGTAGGAGAGAGAGAGGAGTAAAGATGAGGGAGACAGTGTAGGAGAGAGAGAGGAGTAAAGATGAGAGGGAGACAGTGTAGGAGAGAGTAGTAAAGATGAGAGGGAGACAGTGTAGGAGAGAGAGAGGAGTAAAGATGAGGGAGACAGTGTAGGAGAGAGAGAGGAGTAAAGATGAGAGGGAGACAGTGTAGGAGAGAGTAGTAAAGATGAGAGGGAGACAGTGTAGGAGAGAGAGAGAGGAGTAAAGATGAGGGAGACAGTGTAGGAGAGAGAGAGGAGTAAAGCTGAGAGGGAGACAGTGTAGGAGAGAGTAGTAAAGATGAGAGGGAGACAGTGTAGGAGAGAGAGAGGAGTAAAGATGAGAGGGAGACAGTGTAGGAGAGAGTAGTAAAGATGAGAGGGAGACAGTGTAGGAGAGAGAGAGGAGTAAAGATGAGGGAGACAGTGTAGGAGAGAGAGGAGTAAAGATGAGAGGGAGACAGTGTAGGAGAGAGAGAGGAGTAAAGATGAGAGGGAGACAGTGTAGGAGAGAGAGAGGAGTAAAGATGAGAGGGAGACAGTGTAGGAGAGAGAGAGGAGTAAAGATGAGAGGGAGACAGTGTAGGAGAGAGAGAGGAGTAAAGATGAGAGGGAGACAGTGTAGGAGAGAGAGAGGAGTAAAGATGAGAGGGAGACAGTGTAGGAGAGAGAGAGGAGTAAAGATGAGAGGGAGACAGTGTAGGAGAGAGAGGAGTAAAGATGAGAGGGAGACAGTGTAGGAGAGAGAGAGGAGTAAAGATGAGAGGGAGACAGTGTAGGAGAGAGAGGAGTAAAGATGAGAGGGAGACAGTGTAGGAGAGAGAGGAGTAAAGATGAGAGGGAGACAGTGTAGGAGAAAGAGGAGTAAAGATGAGAGGGAGACAGTGTAGGAGAGAGAGAGGAGTAAAGATGAGAGGGAGACAGTGTAGGAGAGAGAGAGGAGTAAAGATGAGAGGGAGACAGTGTAGGAGAGAGAGAGGAGTAAAGATGAGAGGGAGACAGTGTAGGAGAGAGAGGAGTAAAGATGAGAGGGAGACAGTGTAGGAGAGAGAGAGGAGTAAAGATGAGAGGGAGACAGTGTAGGAGAGAGAGAGGAGTAAAGATGAGAGGGAGACAGTGTAGGAGAGAGAGGAGTAAAGATGAGAGGGAGACAGTGTAGGAGAGAGAGGAGTAAAGATGAGAGGGAGACAGTGTAGGAGAGAGAGAGTCGTAAAGATGAGAGGGAGACAGTGTAGGAGAGAGAGAGGAGTAAAGATGAGAGGGAGACAGTGTAGGAGAGAGAGAGGAGTAAAGATGAGAGGGAGACAGTGTAGGAGAGAGAGGAGTAAAGATGAGAGGGAGACAGTGTAGGAGAAAGAGGAGTAAAGATGAGAGGGAGACAGTGTAGGAGAGAGAGAGGAGTAAAGATGAGAGGGAGACAGTGTAGGAGAGAGAGAGTCGTAAAGATGAGAGGGAGACAGTGTAGGAGAGAGAGAGGAGTAAAGATGAGAGGGAGACAGTGTAGGAGAGAGAGAGGAGTAAAGATGAGAGGGAGACAGTGTAGGAGAGAGAGAGGAGTAAAGATGAGAGGGAGACAGTGTAGGAGAGAGAGAGGAGTAAAGATGAGAGGGAGACAGTGTAGGAGAGAGAGAGGAGTAAAGATGAGAGGGAGACAGTGTAGGAGAGAGAGAGGAGTAAAGATGAGAGGGAGACAGTGTAGGAGAGAGAGGAGTAAAGATGAGAGGGAGACAGTGTAGGAGAGAGAGGAGTAAAGATGAGAGGGAGACAGTGTAGGAGAGAGAGAGGAGTAAAGATGAGAGGGAGACAGTGTAGGAGAGAGAGAGGAGTAAAGATGAGAGGGAGACAGTGTAGGAGAGAGAGGAGTAAAGATGAGAGGGAGACAGTGTAGGAGAAAGAGGAGTAAAGATGAGAGGGAGACAGTGTAGGAGAGAGAGAGGAGTAAAGATGAGAGGGAGACAGTGTAGGAGAGAGAGGAGTAAAGATGAGAGGGAGACAGTGTAGGAGAGAGAGAGGAGTAAAGATGAGAGGGAGACAGTGTAGGAGAGAGAGGAGTAAAGATGAGAGGGAGACAGTGTAGGAGAGAGAGAGAGGAGTAAAGATGAGAGGGAGACAGTGTAGGAGAGAGAGAGGAGTAAAGATGAGAGGGAGACAGTGTAGGAGAGAGAGAGGAGTAAAGATGAGAGGGAGACAGTGTAGGAGAGAGAGGAGTAAAGATGAGAGGGAGACAGTGTAGGAGAAAGAGGAGTAAAGATGAGAGGGAGACAGTGTAGGAGAGAGAGAGGAGTAAAGATGAGAGGGAGACAGTGTAGGAGAGAGAGAGTCGTAAAGATGAGAGGGAGACAGTGTAGGAGAGAGAGAGGAGTAAAGATGAGAGGGAGACAGTGTAGGAGAGAGAGAGGAGTAAAGATGAGAGGGAGACAGTGTAGGAGAGAGAGAGGAGTAAAGATGAGAGGGAGACAGTGTAGGAGAGAGGAGTAAAGATGAGAGGGAGACAGTGTAGGAGAGAGAGGAGTAAAGATGAGAGGGAGACAGTGTAGGAGAGAGAGAGGAGTAAAGATGAGAGGGAGACAGTGTAGGAGAGAGAGAGGAGTAAAGATGAGAGGGAGACAGTGTAGGAGAGAGAGAGGAGTAAAGATGAGAGGGAGACAGTGTAGGAGAGAGAGGAGTAAAGATGAGAGGGAGACAGTGTAGGAGAGAGAGGAGTAAAGATGAGAGGGAGACATTGTAGGAGAGAGAGAGGAGTAAAGATGAGAGGGAGACAGTGTAGGAGAGAGAGGAGTAAAGATGAGAGGGAGACAGTGTAGGAGAGAGAGGAGTAAAGATGAGAGGGAGACAGTGTAGGAGAGAGAGGAGTAAAGATGAGGGAGACAGTGTAGGAGAGAGAGAGGAGTAAAGATGAGCGGGAGACAGTGTAGGAGAGAGAGAGAGGAGTAAAGATGAGAGGGAGACAGTGTAGGAGAGAGAGAGGAGTAAAGATGAGAGGGAGACAGTGTAGGAGGGATTTGATTATAGAGGGTCTGTGCGAGCATCTTATCACACCATCAAAAAGGGCACTGCAGAATGTTCTCTAGAACAAACGGAACAAAAAGGCATGTAGGGAAATAAAAAGACACAATGTCCCCCGAGGTTCATTTAACCCTCTTATGGCCACCCAAATGAACAGTGGATTGTGCCTTCTACCTTGCACTATTCATATTGTGAATTCATCATTTTAATGCCAATAGAAAAATCCGTGATATACACACTATATCTCATTTTCACGGGGCAAGCATATAGTATAGACAGTAGACACCCAGTCCTGATGGTGGCGGTAACTTCACCATTATGCCGATTTTGACTGAATAGAGCGAATCTGGGGTCGTCATTTCCGGTAACATCGGTTACATCAACATCCGCCATCTTTCTGCACTGTGTTACACAGTCATCTGTCCGCGATGCTATGTCTGTGTTACACAGTCATCTGTCCCCGATGCTATGTCTGTGTTACACAGTCATCTGTCCCCGATGCTATGTTGTGTTACACAGTCATCTGTCCGCGATGCTATGCGATCATCGTTTACTTTAAAGGAGCATTCAGTGATTTGGGTGATTTGGAAAACCACCCAGTCCGCCCCGGTAACAAAATGTGCACATGCACGCTCTACAGTGGGGGGAAGTGCAACAGGCCAACAGCATGTGCACCAAGGCCCGCCCCCAGTCGATCATGATTGGAGAAAGGCCACTCTTTTCCTGATTGGATGAAGGCTTTGCCACCCGCCACCAAAACTGAAACTAGGGTTTTTTGACCCCAGGGGCTCACTGGGGACAGAGAGGAACTCCTTATATGGTCAGCACACTCTATAGTAGGGAGGATTATCCAGAAAAAAAGAAAAAATAAGTGATATTTGAATTAAGTAAAATCACTGAATATACCTTTAATATCTAAGTCAAATTAAGCTCTAATCAAGCCCCGCATATCGCATTTTACACAGCTATGCACATAAAGACTGTGTGCGTGCGTGCGTGCGTGCGTGCGTGCGTGCGTGCGTGCACATGCCAGGTGAATGTAAGCGTATAGGACACAGGGGTCCTAGGATGGATTGAGTAGGACGAAGACAGCTGAGAGACAGGAGGAATGCCAAGGCCCTCGGGCAGAAACAGGAGGAAACAGAGACAGGAGGAAACAGAGACAGGAGGAAACAGAGACAGGAGGAATGCCAAGGCCCTCCTCGGGGAAGAAACAGGAGGAAACAGAGACAGGAGGAAACAGGAGGAAACAGAGGAAACAGGACAGGAGGAAACAGAGACAGGAGGAATGCCAAGGCCCTCCTCGGGCAGAAACAGGAGGAAACAGAGACAGGAGGAAACAGGAGGAAACAGAGGAAACAGGACAGGAGGAAACAGAGACAGGAGGAATGCCAAGGCCCTCGGGCAGAAACACTGCTATGAGAAGACAGAGGTGGGGCTGGTGAGTTGAGAGATAAAGTGAATGATAAGCTGGTTGTTAATGAGTCCTGCGTTTCCTCTCCTATACGGTCTCTCCCTCAGCTGTCCTACTGTCTGTCTCTCCCTCAGCTGTCCTACTGTCTGTCTCTCCCTCAGCTGTCCTACTGTCTGTCTCTGCTACACCGTCTCCAACCCAGTAGTCTTTTCTACACTGTCTCTCTCTCTCTTCGCTTTCTTACAGTGCGTCTCTCCTACACCGTCTCCCTCTCATCTCCTACACCGTCTCCCTCTCATCTTTCATACTGGTCTGTCCAGTCTCCATTTCCGCTTTGTTAACCGTCTCAATGAAGAAAATAAATAAGAAAAAAAATCAATAAAGAGAGGAAAAAGCGGGAGCGCCAAGGGGAGGGGGTGAGGCAGAGAGAAGGGGGGAGGGGGTGAGACAGAGAGCAGAGGGGACGGTTCAGGGCAAAGTCCAGGAGCCCAGCGATGGGAACAACAGACTAAACAACACAATGACAGCGTAGAGGTTTCAGAGGCAGCGTGGTGACTTGTACTAAACCGCTCATTTAGCGGTTTGCCTGGACGCTGGCTGGAGGCAGAGTCACCGGACCACTTCACACAGGCCAGCCAGGCAGCGGGTGGTGAAGAGGCAGTGTTTTGGAAAATGAGAGGGTAGCGAGAGAGGAGAATACAGCAGAGAGAGAGAGAGCTGGAAATAGCAAGGGGGGTGGGGGGGGGGCAGCTGCTTCTCATCTCCGCCCAGGAGGCAGAGCGAGTAATATCACCACTGTTCGTTGCCCACCCACTGCCAAGGCTGGGGGGGGGTTCCACTGTTCCTTGCCCACCCACTGCCAAGGCTGGGGGGGTTCCACTGTTCGTTGCCCACCCACTGCCAAGGCTTGGGGGGGTTCCACTGTTCCTTGCCCACCCACTGCCAAGGCTGGGGGGGGGTTCCACTGTTCCTTGCCTACCCACTGCCAAGGCTTGGGGGGGTTCCACTGTTCCTTGCCCACCCACGGCCAAGGCTGGGGGGGGGTTCCACTGTTCCTTGCCTACCCACTGCCAAGGCTTGGGGGGGTTCCACTGTTCCTTGCCCACCCACTGCCAAGGCTTGGGGGGGTTCCACTGTTCCTTGCCCACCCACGGCCAAGGCTGGGGGGGGGTTCCACTGTTCCTTGCCCACCCACTGCCAAGGCTTGGGGGGGGTCCACTGTTCCTTGCCCACCCACTGCCAAGGCTTGGGGGGGTTCCACTGTTCCTTGCCCACCCACTGCCAAGGCTGGGGGGGGTTCCACTGTTCCTTGCCCACCCACTGCCAAGGCTTGGGGGGGTTCCACTGTTCCTTGCCCACCCACTGCCAAGGCTTGGGGGGGTTCCACTGTTCCTTGCCCACCCACTGCCAAGGCTTGGGGGGGTTCCACTGTTCCTTGCCCACCCACGGCCAAGGCTGGGGGGGTTCCACTGTTCCTTGCCCACCCACTGCCAAGGATGGGGGGTTCCACTGTTCCTTGCCCACCCACTGCCAAGGCTTGGGGGGGTTCCACTGTTCCTTGCCCACCCACGGCCAAGGCTGGGGGGGGTTCCACTGTTCCTTGCCCACCCACTGCCAAGGCCTGGGGGGTTCCACTGTTCCTTTCCCACCCACTGCCAAGGCTTGGGGGGGTTCCACTGTTCCTTGCCCACCCACTGCCAAGGCTGGGGGGGTTCCACTGTTCGTTGCCCACCCACTGCCAAGGATGGGGGGTTCCACTGTTCCTTGTCTACCCACTGCCAAGGCTGGGGGGGTTCCACTGTTCCTTGCCCACCCACGGCCAAGGCTTGGGGGGGTTCCACTGTTCCTTGCCCACCCACGGCCAAGGCTTGGGGGGGTTCCACTGTTCCTTGCCCACCCACTGCCAAGGCTGGGGGGGGGTTCCACTGTTCCTTGCCCACCCACTGCCAAGGCTGGGGGGGGGTTCCACTGTTCCTTGCCCACCCACTGCCAAGGCTTGGGGGGGTTCCACTGTTCCTTGTCTACCCACTGCCAAGGCTTGGGGGGTTCCACTGTTCCTTGTCTACCCACTGCCAAGGATGGGGGGGTTCCACTGTTCCTTGCCCACCCACTGCCAAGGATGGGGGGTTCCACTGTCCGTTGCCCACCCACTGCCAAGGCTGGGGGGTTCCACTGTTCCTTGCCCACCCACGGCCAAGGCTTGGGGGGGTTCCACTCCCGGAGCAGTGCCTCCAGCTTGGCGAGGCGAAGTGTACACACATGGGTGTTTCCTACGCCAAATGTCTAGGCACAAAATAGCAGATCTACAAGCTCACAATGTAGAGCTTTCACCCAATGTTCTCCTATTTTTGCCAAATGCTCACCTATGTTTGCTAGGGTTCATGTGCTTAACGCGCAGGAAGCACATTTATGTCAAATAAGCATAGCAACATTTCCAATTTTGACATTAACCCATTTTGACCTGAGATCGAAATTAAAAAATGTTCGCTCTGAAAGAATATATATTCAAAGATTAGTGCCGCATTTTCACGATTTTTCCAAAATAGCAGATCTACAAGCTCGTAGCGCGCCACTCGGTGGCGCGCTATGAGCTTGTAGATCTGCTATTTTTCAATAGCTAAAGCATAACATAATGCTAACACCAAAAGGAGTTCCCACCCAGAATGGGTTAATTTGACTCTGTCCAATCCATTCTATTCTGTAGTTATGCATTCACGGCCCAACTGATGAAATGCACCTGCATCACATTTGCATTCTTGGCTCAATGTTTTGATCTAAAAACTGACTTGACTTGATCTGAGTGGGAACCACGTCAGTGTCTGTTGTGTCTGGAGGCCCCAGTGGCTCCCAGCGGCTCCCAGTGGCTCCCAGTGGCTCCAGGCCAGACTGGATCTGACTGAAGTCCTTACTCCTACACTCAATCATTCGCTCGTCTCTCTTCCACCACCATCTTCCTCCTCCATCTCTCTCTATATATTATCCCATTTTGACCTGAGATCAGATTAAAAAAATGTCTTCTACATCCTGACAGTTTTCTGAAAAAGCTATGTTTCTATGTCAGTCGTTCTTCGATTTAAAAAAAATAGCAGACCTACAAGCTCATAGCGCGCCACTCGGTGGCGCGCTATGAGCTTGTAGATCTGCTATTTTTCAATAGCTAAAGCATAACATAATGCCAACACCAAAAGGTGTTCCCGCCCAAAATGGGTTAAATACGCACTTTTTTTTTTACAATTTATTTTTATCTCTTTCTCCGTCTCTCCCACTGCCTCTATATACTGTCTCTCTCTATCATCTTTCATTGGCTGACTGACACACACACACACACACACACACACACACACACACACACACACACACACACACACACACACACACACACACACACACACACACACACACACACACACACACACACACACACACACACACACACACACACACACACACAGAGAGAGAAACTGGGTTGCCTGGCTTATGAGCAGCATCCTGCCTGTCTGTGCAGTCACACCGCAGTGGGTGATGGATGGGGGTGTTGGGAGAGCAGCTGTGCCGTGCCAGCACTGCAGCACCGACTCCGCGAGCGCATTGGAAGTGTCTGCGCGCGGCAGGCGAGCACGCCTGCGTGTCCGCGCCTTCGCTCCTATTTCTTCTGACCTCCTCTCCATCTACTCCCGTTCATCCTTCTTTCCCGTGACCTACAGTCTCGATCAGATGCCCGCTATAGCGTGGCTGCACTGCATTGCACACCTTTGAATCGCTCGAAGGCGTGCGACTTCCTGACGACTGCACCACGTGGTGCAAAGGGTCAAATATCTGTATCCACCGATGAAAACGATGCCTCGTTTGTACCGCGTGCACAACGCCGTATACTTGCAAAGCTTCAAGCTTCAACGCGTTGTCGTTAGCTCGAAGATCTGCTCTTGACGGCATTGTGTGACACCGTTGTGCGATGAAACAGAGGATATAACTGCAGCTCTCAGTTCAAGAGGTAAACAAAAGCCATGCTATCCCTTATCCCAGGTACCCTCCCCGTTGAACATACTCCCAGGTACCCTCCCCGTTGAACATACTCCCAGGTACCCTCCCCGTTGAACATACTCCCAGGTACCCTCCCGTTGAACATACTCCCAGGTACCCTCCCCGTTGGACATACTCCCAGGTACCCTCCCCGTTGGACATACTCCCAGGTACCCTCCCCGTTGGACATACTCCCAGGTACCCTCCCCGTTGGACATACTCCCAGGTACCCTCCCCGTTGGACATACTCCCAGGTACCCTCCCCGTTGGACATACTCCCAGGTACCCTCCCCGTTGAACATACTCCCAGGTACCCTCCCCCCGTTGAACATACTCCCAGGTACCCTCCCCCCGTTGAACATACTCCCAGGTACCCTCCCCGTTGGACATACTCCCAGGTACCCTCCCCCCGTTGAACATACTCCCAGGTACCCTCCCCGTTGGACATACTCCCAGGTACCCTCCCCGTTGGACATACTCCCAGGTACCCTCCCCGTTGGACATACTCCCAGGTACCCTCCCCGTTGGACATACTCCCAGGTACCCTCCCCGTTGGACATACTCCCAGGTACCCTCCCCCCCGTTGAACATACTCCCAGGTACCCTCCCCGTTGGACATACTCCCAGGTACCCTCCCCGTTGGACATACTCCCAGGTACCCTCCCCGTTGGACATACTCCCAGGTACCCTCCCCGTTGGACATACTCCCAGGTACCCTCCCCGTTGGACATACTCCCAGGTACCCTCCCCCCGTTGGACATACTCCCAGGTACCCTCCCCCCGTTGAACATACTCCCAGGTACCCTCCCCCCGTTGAACATACTCCCAGGTACCCTCCCCGTTGGACATACTCCCAGGTACCCTCCCCGTTGGACATACTCCCAGGTACCCTCCCCGTTGGACATACTCCCAGGTACCCACCCCGTTGGACATACTCCCAGGTACCCTCCCCCCCGTTGAACATACTCCCAGTTACCCTCCCCGTTGGACATACTCCCAGGTACCCTCCCCGTTGAACATACTCCCAGGTACCCTCCCCGTTGAACATACTCCCAGGTACCCTCCCCGTTGAACATACTCCCAGGTACCCTCCCCGTTGGACATACTCCCAGGTACCCTCCCCGTTGGACATACTCCCAGGTACCCTCCCCGTTGGACATACTCCCAGGTACCCTCCCCGTTGAACATACTCCCAGGTACCCTCCCCGTTGAACATACTCCCAGGTACCCTCCCCGTTGAACATACTCCCAGGTACCCTCCCCGTTGGACATACTCCCAGGTACCCTCCCCGTTGGACATACTCCCAGGTACCCTCCCCGTTGGACATACTCCCAGGTACCCTCCCCGTTGGACATACTCCCAGGTACCCCCCCGTTGAACATACTCCCAGGTACCCTCCCCGTTGAACATACTCCCAGGTACCCCCCCGTTGAACATACTCCCAGGTACCCTCCCCGTTGAACATACTCCCAGGTACCCCCCGTTTAACATACTCCCAGGTACCCTCCCCGTTGGACATACTCCCAGGTACCCCCCGTTTAACATACTCCCAGGTACCCTCCCCGTTGGACATACTCCCAGGTACCCTCCCCGTTGGACATACTCCCAGGTACCCCCCCGTTGAACATACTCCCAGGTACCCTCCCCGTTGAACAGGTACCCTCCCCGTTGGACATACTCCCAGGTACCCCCCCGTTGAACATACTCCCAGGTACCCTCCCCGTTGAACAGGTACCCTCCCCGTTGGACATACTCCCAGGTACCCCCCCGTTGAACATACTCCCAGGTACCCTCCCCGTTGAACAGGCGCTGCAAACCAACAAGCGGGCCGAGCCGGAGGCACGGCGGCCATGAGCTACTGTGAAGCCAGGCTGTCACGGAGGGTAACCGCGTGTTGCCTCTATACCACCCAGACATTAATAATAATTATAATAAACGTTATTTATATAGCCCCTTTCATACATAAATGCAGCTAGAAGTGCTTACAAGGCAGACCATAAAAACTAAATAGCAATAAAACACAGGCAAGCAGTTAACCCATTTTGACCTGAGATCAGATTCTAAAAATGTCTTCTACATCCTGACAGTTTTCTGAAAAAGCTATGTTTCTATGTCAGTGGTTCTTCGATTTTTCAAAAATAGCAGACCACCCTTATTAACTTATTTGCCATTTTTTACCATTTTGAAAAACATTTTAAAATAGTTCAACTAACCGATCTACATCTACATGTTGTGAGCTTGTAGGTCGGCTATTTGAAAAAAGGTTTTTTAAAATAGTAAAATAAATAGCAAATAGGTTTAGGGATAAGGATTAAGGGGTGGCGCAAGATATAGCCCATTGTCCTCAGTGAATTCCCTCTCTAGAGGCCAGGGGTTTAAACACAGTCAAAGTCCAAGGTAAACTCAACCCGAAGCCTGGATTTATGGATGGACAAACGACAGGCTACAAGATACTGCAAGACTGCATGGGAACAGCCTTTATTGACTGACTGGGCACTGAGAGACTGCATGGGAGCCTTTATTGACTGACTGGGCACTGAGAGACTGCATGGGAGCAGCCTTTATTGACTGACTGGGCACTGAGAGACTGCATGGGAGCAGCCTTTATTGACTGACTGGGCACTGAGAGACTGCATGGGAGCAGCCTTTATTGACTGACTGGGCACTGAGAGACTGCATGGGAGCAGCCTTTATTGACTGACTGGGCACTGAGAGACTGCATGGGAGCAGCCTTTATTGACTGACTGGGCACTGAGAGACTGCATGGGAGCAGCCTTTATTGACTGACTGGGCACCGAGAGACTGCATGGGAACAGCCTTTATTGACTGACTGGGCACTGAGAGAAAGACTGCATGGGAACAGCCTTTATTGACTGACTGGACACTGAGAGACTGCATGGGAGCAGCCTTTATTGACTGACTGGGCACTGAGAGACTGCATGGGAGCAGCCTTTATTGACTGACTGGGCACTGAGAGACTGCATGGGAGCAGCCTTTATTGACTGACTGGGCACTGAGAGACTGCATGGGAGCAGCCTTTATTGACTGACTGGGCACTGAGAGACTGCATGGGAGCAGCCTTTATTGACTGACTGGGCACTGAGAGACTGCATGGGAGCCTTTATTGACTGACTGGGCACTGAGAGACTGCATGGGAGCAGCCTTTATTGACTGACTGGGCACTGAGAGACTGCATGGGAGCAGCCTTTATTGACTGACTGGGCACTGAGAGACTGCATGGGAGCAGCCTTTATTGACTGACTGGGCACTGAGAGACTGCATGGGAGCAGCCTTTATTGACTGACTGGGCACTGAGAGACTGCATGGGAGCAGCCTTTATTGACTGACTGGGCACTGAGAGACTGCATGGGAGCAGCCTTTATTGACTGACTGGGCACTGAGAGACTGCATGGGAGCAGCCTTTATTGACTGACTGGATGGGAGCAGAAGACTGCATGGGAGCAGCCTTTATTGACTGACTGGGAACAGCCTTTATTGACTGACTGGGCACTGAGAGACTGCATGGGAGCAGCCTTTATTGACTGACTGGATGGGAGCAGAAGACTGCATGGGAGCAGCCTTTATTGACTGACTGGGAACAGCCTTTATTGACTGACTGGGCACTGAGAGACTGCATGGGAGCAGCCTTTATTGACTGACTGGATGGGAGCAGAAGACTGCATGGGAGCAGCCTTTATTGACTGACTGGGAACAGCCTTTATTGACTGACTGGGCACTGAGAGACTGCATGGGAGCAGCCTTTATTGACTGACTGGATGGGAGCAGAAGACTGCATGGGAGCAGCCTTTATTGACTGACTGGGAACAGCCTTTATTGACTGACTGGGCACTGAGAGACTGCATGGGAGCAGCCTTTATTGACTGACTGGATGGGAGCAGAAGACTGCATGGGAGCAGCCTTTATTGACTGACTGGGAACAGCCTTTATTGACTGACTGGGCACTGAGAGACTGCATGGGAACCTTTATTGACTGACTG
>NC_136792.1:5118934-5137332 GCF_951216825.1 Electrona antarctica | reverse complement strand
GTCTTGTTTTTTTTCCTCTCTAGAGTCTATCTGGGCGAGATTGGTTTGTAACTAGATTGAGGTGAGGCACAGAGTGGTGTGTGTGTGAGAGAGAGAAAGAGAGAGAGTGAGAGAGTGTGTGTGTGTGTGTGTGTGTGTGAGTGCGCGTGTGTGTGTGTGTGTGTGTGTGTGTGTGTGTGTGTGTGTGTGTGGAGAGGGGTTGTGCAAGAGATGGGGGCCGTGGAGCCAGTTTGTGTCGGTTCGGCTCCGCCTCTACCATTTCCACAGAGCGGAGGAGCGCGGCTGTCACTCGATGGAACTCACGGCATCGCTATGATTTACCCTCGCACGTATCTGGCGGACAGCCAACCGCGCCGTAAATCACCCCATTCCCTTCCCCTCAGGGCATGTGCAGAACAACCAAAAAGAATGGTTGTCAACTACAACCTTTTTAATGAGCAATAAAAAAATGAAAAAAACATTACAGCTCCAATAAATTGCAGAGACCTGCGTGCCGAGCTGTACGGCTCCCGATGGCAGGGGTTGTCTTCATTAGATAAGTAGCGCTAATCGACCGGGACCAAAACACAAATAAACAAAACACTCTCAAGACCATACGCCTTGAGTGTACAGTGTACAGTGCACCGTTGTGGAGTGCGTGCTGCACAGATGAGATAATTATGCCTGGGGCTTTGCTTGGCTCGTTTAGTTGCCACGCTTCAAATGGAGCGTTGCTAGCGACAAAGCTATTTCTTGCGGGGAGGAGCTAATTGGTCTGCATTTCTCCTCCTTAATGACGATCGGAATAAGCCCACTTTCAGGTACATGTCTGATCTAGTGTGGCAACAACAAGCGAAGCCTTGAAGCGATACCAGTCTTCGCTGTCCGTTTGCCATGTGGTCAGGAAGCCATTGTCCCTCTCTGCCACTAAAAGCACACCGAATGAACAAAGCCCATGACTCGGGGACAAATTCCCCCAACCCCTATCCCTCGCCTCTTTTCACCTCCACGCACAATCCACTCTGGGGGCTATGCTTTTTGCTCTCACCGCCGCTCGTATTTTCTGTGTTTGTCAGCCTCTCACTTTTACTTAAAGTAGCAATATACAACATTTTCATGAAAACGGACGCTAAAAATGATAAAATAAAAAAATATAAAAAAATATAAAATAATATGTTGTGATTTTTTTCAAAAATGTCCACAAAGATCGTAAAATAGTATTCTAATCATTATTTCGACCGTATCGCGGCCCGACAATGTTTTCATTCTTTTATATGGGTTGATATGGGCTCCATTACTTTGAATTGGGTTGCATCGTCCAATGGGAACGCAGTTTCAGGGTTGCCAGGTAGCAATTACACAACATGTAAATATAGGGGAGAAAAAAATGAAATCCTGCCTATGGCTCCTTTAAGTAAAAAAATGTAGAAGTACTTTCTCCAGTTTCCACCCCTCCCCGTCCCGAGCCATGTGAGCTGGCGACCCACTCAGCCTCTCTATCCAGTAAAGAGTAGAAGTACTTTTTGTTTCCACCCCTGCCTGGCCGAGCCATGTGAGCTGGCGACCCACTCAGCCTCTCTATCCAGTAAAAAGAGTAGAAGTACTTTGTTTCCACCCCTGCCTGCCCGAGCCATGTGAGCTGGCGCCTGGCGACCCACTCAGCATCTCTATCCAGTAAAAAGAGTAGAAGTACTTTTTGTTTCCACCCCTGCCTGTCCGAGCCATGTGAGCTGGCGACCCACTCAGCCTCTCTATCCAGTAAAAAGAGTAGAAGTACTTTTTGTTTCCACCCCTGCCTCCCCGTCCCGAGCCATGTGAGATGGCGACCCACTCAGCATCTCTATCCAGTAAAAAGTAGAAGTACTTTTAGTTTCCACCCCTGCCTGCCCGTCCCGAGCCATGTGAGCTGGCGACCCACTCAGCCTCTCTATCCAGGCTTAGGCCACACGAGGCCCTGAGCGGATTACCTTCCTGACATCACCACGCCAGATGTTTACCACTAAAATAGACAAGAGCAACAACACGCCTGATCGCAGTCAGTCAAACGGTTCTGAATGAAGAGCTTATTTCACTCTGTTTTATATTAACAAGAAAGAAAAATGTGAAGAGCAAAACAAACAAAAACATAATGTACATAATTAGTTCCTTAGTCTAATTAAGTTAATACATGCATCAATAATTCTCACCGGTATTCTCAATAATTGGTATTTATCCAGTACAGCCTTTTTGTGCACAACACACACACACGTGTGTGTGTGTGTGTGTGTGTGTGTGTGTGTGTGTGTGTGTGTGTGTGTGTGTGTGTGTGTGTGTGTGTGTGTGTGTGTGTTGTGTACCATTTGCTAAAACCTCACACCCTCTGAGCCTTCATCCTTCACTCACTGCAAATGTTTTCCCCCTCAAGTGTCTCTCCACCCAAACACAGCTGCCTGTTTTAATAGGCCCAATGGCCTTCCACCTTCTCCTCAGCAGGGCTTACAGGAACCAATGGCCTTCCACCTTTCCTCCTTCTCCTCAGCTGACCAATGGCCTTCCACCTTTCCTCCTTCTCCTCAGCAGGGCTTACAGGATAGCTGAGCTCAATCAGCTCGTCTTTTACGCTCCGTTTCTCCTTTTATTGCTTCGTCGATTTCTCATTGCTCCGCCTTTCTCTCTCCTGCAGCTCCCCCCCCCCCCCGAGATCAAATGGCCGATAAGTTGCCCTGCTGTAACATACACATTAGCGTGATTAAATTGGCTGTCGCCTGTCCTTTTATTAAAAGACTCGCTGTGCAGCCAGGGTGGGAGGTCCGTCTATACCGGGGAGAGACAGGTGCGTGTGTGCGCGCGTGTGTCTGTGCATCTGTGTGTGTGTGTGTGTGCGCCTGTCTGTCGGCTTTTATTAGTCTGTGTGAGTCCTGTATCCCAGAAGCCAAATATCTCCCTTGGCCAAGCCGACTTTAAGCCATTTTGGTGTTAGCATTATGTTATGCTTTAGCTATTGAAAAATAGCAGATCTACAAGATCTTGTAGGTCTGCTATTTTTTAAAAATCGAAGAACGACTGACATAGAAACATAGCTTTTTCAGAAAACCGTCAGGATGTAGAAGACATTTTTTAGAATCTGACCTATATACTCAGGTGATGCGACAGAACGAACCCATAGAGTTGTTGGGAGGAAAGGAGGGGAAATAAATAAATGGTGGGCTTGGCAGTGGCTACACAGGAGATGTAGGGCTTAGTGGAAGGTAGGCAGAGCTCCATTTGTTTCCAGCCCAGGGTGGCGGCTCAGTGTTTTCCCCCGGCGTTGTGTTGCACTCTCAGCAGTTAAATAAAAAGGGGAGAGGGAGAGAAGAGTAGGATTAGACACAGGAGTCTGCCTCTCTCTCCTCTCCTCTCTGCCGTGTGGAAGAAGAGCACTGTCGCTTAATCTCTGCACCGAGGAAGAGGGGATTTAGGAGAAGATGACCAGGCAGCACTCACTTCACTCTTACTTCTCTCTACTTCTCTCTGCCCAGAGTTAACATCTGAACCTGGCACTGCATCCATCCATCCTCCCTCCCTCCCTCCCTCCCTCCCTCCCTTCCTGCATTCCTCTCCGACAAATATCACGATACATTCGGTTTTTTTAACCAAATACGATATTCAATATTCATCACTAGCCTATATAATATTGTGGTAAAAGTATACATTTTCTCTTGTTAAAAAATGTGGAGATATGATCCCTCCATCTGATCCTTGAAGAAGCAGAGAGTCTACTACGAGTCTCTCTCGTGTGACTGAACCTCTCACCCCAACTACAGTGTAGGCATTTAGCAGACGCTCCTTAATCCATCTCTAAGGGACATGCCAGCCAACCGTTGAAGAAAACTCATTTCGGCCGCTTGTATTCGCCACCTTATTCTTTCGGTCATGACTCACACTTCATGACCATAGGTGAGAGTAGGAACACTTCATGACCATAGGTGAGAGTAGGAACGAAGATTGCTTAGTATAGACAGAGAGAGAGAGAGAGAGAGAGAGAGAGAGAGAGAGGTACAGCGACTGCAATACCACCCCCTGCCGCTCCGATTCCCCAGCTGATCTTCTTCTCCGTCCTCCCCTCACTCTTGAACAAGACCCCGAGATACTTAAAACTCCTTCACCTCTGGCAATGTCTCATTCCCTACTCTGTCTCATGCCATATCACGATATAACCAAATCTCAGTTAACCCATTTTGGGCGGGAACCCCTTTTGGTGTTAGCATTATGTTATGCTTTAGCTATTGAAAAATAGCAGATCTACAAGCTCATAGCGCGCCACCGAGTGGCGCGCTATGAACTTGTAGGTCTGCTATTTTTGAAAAATCGAAGAACGACGGACATAGAAACATAGCTTTTTCAGAAAACTGTCAGGATGTAGAAGACATTTTATAGAATCGTTCCCAGGTCAAAATGGGTTAAACTCCTTCACCTCTGGCAATGTCTCATTCCCTACTCTCATGCCATATCACGATATATAAACCAAATCTCAGTTAATATCTTACATGACGATATCAATATAAACATCGATATATTGCCCAGCCCGTAACTAACTAGTCTCACTTTCCCCAGCAGACGAGCAGCAGACACTCATCAGCATGCAGTTCGATGAGGCCCCGGCCCTCAGCCGGGTCAAGACAGACTGAACTGTCGATATAGAAGCAGCACCAGCAGCAACCATGAGGCACGTCTGCAGAGGCTGCAGGAGTCATTGAGGTCTCTCTCAGCAGTCTGGGCTGCCCTCGGCTAATGAGAGTGTTAATTGTTGTCGAGCAAGCGAAAAAGAGAGGGGGGGGGGGGGGGGGGGGGGGGGAGGGGGGGGGGGGGGTGTGATGAGGCCGAGTTGGAGAAACGCCTGGGAGGATACAGAACAGCAGAGAAAGGAAATGGAACAGGCTATCTGTCCTTCCTGAGCTGTGCAGCACTGCAGTGGTGGGAGTTAGCGTTAAAACGCCTGGGCCGGAGCCCCGACAAGGGTCCAAATGGAGCCTTAACCCATTTAGGCCTGACGTCAACATGAAAAAAAAGTCTTCTAAATCCCAACAGTTTACTGAAATACCCATTTCTGTATGGTGCTCAATATTTCATGTCAAGGACCCCAAAAATGATATGTAATTGGCCACCGACCGCCATCTGAAAATATGTTGTTCCAGGGACCCCCCCAGAAGCAACGATTTGAGCTCAAAACGAACACTCTGAAAGAATATATTCAAACATTTGGGCCACATTTTCACGGTTTTAAAAAAATAGCAGACCTACGGTTCCTCCTGACTATCAACCATTTAGCTGGGGACCCCCTGCAACCCTCTCAAGGACCCCCAGGGGATAGTCTCCTCTCCAGACCCCCCCCCCGCTGAGATCCAGCGGGCGATGTCTTTGTTCAGCCAATCCCCACATAACTGAGCGGTCGTTATTTTGACTGCGCGTCGACGGGAGACTAAAATAAGCATGCGAGCCACAGGGGTTTGGCTAGCAGCGCTCTAGGCAATGCTAGTATTGGAGAAGCCATGTTTACTAGTGCGGGGGGGGGGGGGGGGGGGGTGTGGACAATGATGAATGCCATGTAGATATACTTCCGTTATTAGGCTCTCTCTCTGTGTGTGTGTGTGTGTGTGTGTGTGTGTGTGTGTGTGTGTGTGTGTGTGTGTGTGTGTGTGTGTGTGTGTGCTCTGTGTGTGTGCGTGCGTGGAGGGTATTACTCTGCTGCTGAGTGCTAGCAGGCCCATAAGTCATGTCTGTATGAGGAAGGCTCCCAGTCTTCTTCAGAACAGGGACATCCATCTCTCTCCGTCTGCTTCTGAGCTCACTCCCTGGGTGAGCCCCCCCCCCACCCTGTCTCCCCCCCCCCCCGTCCCAACCCAACCTGTGTAACACTGGACGGAGGTATACTTTGACCGTCTTTAATCAAAGCTCTTATAAAATCCTCAATGTTGATTAACTCTGAGACTAGTGACCCGTCCGGGTCCATTATGTTCCGTCAGCACAGAGTTACAAAGGACACTCACACTCACACACACACACACACACACACACACACACACACACACACACACACACACACACACACACACACACACACACACACACACACACACACACACACACACACACACACACACACACACAGGTGTTAACCCATTCTGGGCGGGAACCCCTTTTGTTGTTAGCATTATGTTATGCTTTAGCTATTGAAAAATAGCAGATCTACAAGCTCATAGCGCGCCACTCGGTGAAAAATTGTGAAAATGCAGCACAAACCACAACCCTTTGAATATATATTCTTTCAGAGCGAACGTTTTTTTAACTCAAATCTTTGCTTCTGAGGGGTTCCTGGAACAACATATTTTCAGATGGGGGTCTGTGGTCAATTACATATCATTTTTGGACTCCTTGACATGAAATATTGAGAACCACTGATATAGAAACATAGGTATTTCAGGCCTAAATGGGTTAAAAGAGAGAGAGTGTTTTTTTTCTTCCTGATAGCGTAATCCCAAATTCAACACCGTGGCGCCGACCTCGGGACCTGACCAACCCCCTGCGTCCGCGCACGGCCGAGCACCAAATGAGCCGTCGTTTGGCATTACCTTTCAAATGCCATCTCCAATTGCAAAACCCATGTTTTTTGGAAAGACGCGACCTTGTACCACAGATATTAAATATTCTCTTTTATATTTTCGTCAAGGTGGAAACACGGTTTGAGCCGCATTTGAACCGTTGTGACACGCTGACACGCACACAGACACAGACACACAGACACGCTGACACGCGCACAGACACAGACACACAGACACACTGACACGCTGACACGCACAGAATCCCAATTCATGTTCATTCCTTTTGCAGTGGTTTGGGCCGTATAATTATTAAACCATACTTTTGTTTTGTTATTTTTTTCAGGCTTTTCGGAGCCTTTGGAGCAAGTGGTCCCCAAACAACCTTTTAGCTCGATAGTCGATACCCAAAAGAGAAATGTGATGTCTCCCCTGGACCTAAACTAGTGAAAATACAAGCTCACAACACTGTGTGTGTTCATATTGCATCGTATTTCTCCATCTCTGATTAATTGATCTTTTTTTATGGAATTCTGTTGACAAATTGTGAATTCCTTGATTTTTTTTAACAATAATTTAAAAAAAAAATCAAAATTGGTCCGAGACTCACATGGGTTTGGAAACTGTGCTTAGAGAAGTGGATAGCAGAGAGAGAGAGAGAGAGAGAGAGAGCGACTCACTGTCAGGCATTATAGAGCCTATGTGGTACGCGGGCGGCCATGGTATTAAAACCTTACTAAACAGGACACTTTGTGAACAGAACAGGACCGATTAGGGTGCGAGGACACAAGGGGCGGAGGTGAAGCAGGGAGGAAAGGAGGACACGAGGGGCAGAGGTGAAGCAGGGAGGAAAGGAGGACACGAGGGGCGGAGGTGAAGCAGGGAGGAAAGGAGGACATGGTGAGTGGCGACTGACATGCGAGGTGAAGCAGGGAGGAAAGGAGGACATGAGGGGCAGAGGTGAAGCAGGGAGAAAGGGAGGACATGGCGACTGACATGCGAGGTGAAGCAGGGATAACAGGTCATGATGAGGGCCAACCTGAAGCATAAAGGCAGGGAGAATGAAGGGTGTAGAATGCAGCTATAGTCAGCTGCTCCCGTGCAGCGCTCTAGGGAGAATGAAGGGTGTAGAATGCAGCTATAGTCAGCTGCTCCCGTGCAGCGCTCTAGGGAGAATGAAGGGTGTAGAATGCAGCTATAGTCAGCTGCTCCCGTGCAGCGCTCTAGGGAGAATGGAGGGTGTAGAATGCAGCTATAGTCAGCTGCTCCCGTGCAGCGCTCTAGGAGAATGGAGGGTGTAGAATGCAGCTAAAGTCAGCTGCTCCCGTGCAGCGCTCTAGGAGAATGAAGGGTGTAGAATGCAGCTGTAGTCAGCTGCTCCCGTGCAGCGCTCTAGGAGAATGAAGGGTGTAGAATGCAGCTATAGTCAGCTGCTCCCGTGCAGCGCTCTAGGAGAATGAAGGGTGTAGAATGCAGCTATAGTCAGCTGCTCCCGTGCAGCGCTCTAGGGAGAATGAAGGGTGTAGAATGCAGCTATAGTCAGCTGCTCCCGTGCAGCGCTCTAGGGAGAATGAAGGGTGTAGAATGCAGCTATAGTCAGCTGCTCCCGTGCAGCGCTCTAGGGAGAATGGAGGGTACTGTAGAAAGCAGCTATAGTCAGCTGCTCCCGTGCAGCGCTCTAGGGAGAATGGAGGGTACTGTAGAAAGCAGCTATAGTCAGCTGCTCCCGAGCAGCGCTCTAGGGAGAATGGAGGGTACTGTAGAAAGCAGCTATAGTCAGCTGCTCCCGAGCAGCGCTCTAGGGAGAATGGAGGGTACTGTAGAAAGCAGCTATAGTCAGCTGCTCCCGAGCAGCGCTCTAGGGAGAATGGAGGGTACTGTAGAAAGCAGCTAGTTCGCTCTGTCTATAATTAGCCAACTCTGATCAAGTGACACAAACCCAAAGTGTCACTGACCGGCGTTCATGGGTTTGTCTCAAAACAGCACCAACTATTTCTGATATGCACTCACTGGCAGCCATACCACTCACTTTGTTGTCAAACTAATAAGAGTGCTCTGGGGGGGGGGGACCTGTCCTGACGGTTTAGTTTAAATTGAGTAGAGTTTCACACCCTGTCAGTTTAAAAGCGGGTGGGTGGGTAGGCAACAAACTGCAGGTGAGATCAATCCTACCAGAAATACCACTGCCACCCACCAACCAGACAATTGGATGGACATTACTGGGGAAACTTTATTTGCCGTCTGACATTTTGTGTAATTCCTCTGAGCAAACCATAATTGTGCTGTACCGTGAGCAGTTAAACTTCAACACTGAGAATGTAAAAGTGGACTAATTAAATTGAAACGCTTCCACCTGAACAGCACGGCAAAAAGGATCCAGCTTAAAAAAAAAGCCTATTGTTCAACCGTAGCGAATTTCACAACGCTGTCAGCCAGGACATTGGGTCTCTGAGCCGGACTGTTGCACTCCTACGTTTCACAACGTTCTCAGCCAGGACATTGGGTCTCTGAGCCGGACTGTTGCAGTCCTACGTTTCACAACGTTCTCAGCCAGGACATTGGGTCTCTGAGCCGGACTGTTGCACTCCTACGTTACGGGTCAGGACATTGGGTCTCTGAGCCGGACTGTTGCACTCCTACGCTACGGGTAGCTGCTCGTAATAGGAAGGAATGGGAATTAATTCTACAATTATGCGGTTAACCCATGTTGGACTGTTTTCTGAAAAACCTATGTTTCTATGTCAGTTGTGCTCAACCTTTTTCATGTCAAGGACCCCCAGAATTATCTCTATTGTGCCACGGACCCCCATCTCAAAATATGTAGTTCCAGGGACCCCCCAGAAGCAAATATTTTAGTTAAAAATGTTCGCTCTGAAATATATATATTCAAAGATTTGCACCACATTTTCAGGATTTTTCAAAAATAGCAGACCTACAAGCTATGAGCTTGTAGATCTGCTATTTTTCCAATAGCTAAAGTATAACAGAATGCTTGAAACACCAAAATGGGTTAAAATGTGCTCCTGGTGTGGCGTCATCTGGTGAAATAACTAGCCCTTGTCAAGGAATTCTCTGGACCCATCACGATGTTGTGGTAAAATGGAGTTGGACGGACAGAGAGTACACTTTGTATCACTAAGATAGAAGCTTCTCTGGACCCATCACCATGTTGTGGTAAAATGGAGTTGGACGGACAGAGAGTACACTTTGTATCACTAAGACAGAAGCTTCAACCATGATGAGCTCATAGGAGAAGTATATGATGAAACACACTATGAAGTTAGTATCATCTATCATTTCACAAAGAGAACAAGTAGTTCTCTGGTTGAAGACAGGGATCAGAACAGAACATACACGTCTGAGATAAGAGGAGGGGAGCTTTATGTGTCAAGCTTTAACCGAAAACAATTATGCCAAGGTCAGCGTGCCTCGTACGGCATGGATGAGGACGGACAACGAAAAACAAGAAAGTTAACCCATTTTGAACTGAGGACGATTATGTCGTCTAAATCCTGACAGTTTTCTGAAAAACCCAATGTTTTCTGTGTCAGTGGTTCTTAAACATTTTCATGTAAAGGACCCCAAAGATTATGTATTTGGCCGCCGACCCCCGTCTTAAAATATGTTGTTCCAGGGACCTCCGCAGAAGCAAAGATTTGAGTTAAAAACGTTCGCTCTGAAAGTATATATTCAAAGATTTGCGCCACATTTTCACGTTTAAAAAAAAATAGCAGATCTACAAGCTCGTAGCGCGCCACCGAGTGGCGCGCTATGAGCTTGTAGATCTGTTATTTTTCAATAGCTAAAGCATAACATAATGCTAATAACAACAAAAGGGGTTCCCGCCCAAAATGGGTTAATGCATTACCATACCAAAAGTGAGTATAATTATTCTCCACTCCTCAGTGGAGAAAAATTCTCTAATTTGACCACTTTCTCCTCATCATCTGTGGTTTACGATGCGGTAATTTTTCATCTCGAGACAAATTGTCTTTTAACAACCTCATTAGTTTGAGAGGATTCTCTATAGACTGGCACGGAGGTGACCGACACACACACACACACACACACACACACACACACACACACACACACACACACACACACACACACACACACACACACACACACACACACACACACACACACACACACACACACACACACACACACACACACACACACACACACACACACACACACACACACACACACACACACACACACACACACACACACACACACACACACAGAGACTCTTGGTGTACACCGTGTGTGCATGTCCGTATTTGTGATTTATCTGTGTATTCTGTCTGCATCGCGATGTCGTGTTCCCACATGTGGTGAGATGCATTCAAGCTGCAATAATTACCAACAATCTATTCTATCCCCCGCCGTCTTTAGCAAAAGGAACATTTTACCTCCTATAACCTGCAACCAGCTCTGCTGAAACAGAACATTTTACCTCCTATAACCTGCAACCAGCTCTGCTGAAACATTTACCCAACAACAACAACACCTCTGTTTCATTCCACCGCGAGGGCAGGGATGGATGGGACCTTATTTAACACATTTTGGGCGGGAACCCCTTTTGGTGTTTTAAGCGTTACGTTATACCTTAGCTATTGAAAAGTAGCAGACCTACAAGCTCGTAGCGCGCCACCGAGTGGCGCGCTACGAGCTTGTAGGTCTGCTATTTTTGAAAAGTTGTGAAATGTGGTGAAAATCTTTCAATATATATTTCAGAGCGAACATTTTTAACTAAAATATTTGCTTCTGGGGGGGTCCCTGGAACTACATATTTTGAGATGGGGGTCCGTGGCCCAATAGAGATAAGTCTGGGGGTCCTTGACATGAAAAAGGTTGAGCACCACTGACATAGAAACATCAGAATCTATTAGGATTTAGAAGCCTTTTTTTAATCGACATAAGTCCAAAATGGGTTATAAGCCTTCAACCATCCTTCATGCGCGAACACCTCTCGCTCATTTAATTACAGCCCCTCAAAGTGCTAGGTGCTACTGTAGGTGCTACTGAGTGCCGGGGAGAGAAAAACGGAATTCCTGCCTGGAAATGTAAATGGTAAATGGTGCATTTATATAGCGCCTTTATCCAAGGGGCTTTACATAGATTGTGCATTACATTCACCCATTCACACACACATTCATACACCGATTGCAGCGGAAGCCATGCAAGGTACCAACCAGCACATCGGGAGCAATTTGGGGTTCAGTGTCTTGCCCAAGGACACTTCGACATGTAGACAGGAGGAGCCGGGATTCGAACCGCCGACCCATGGATCATTGGACGACCTGCTCTACCTCTTGAGCCACATGTATCATCCAATGTTCAATGGAGAGGGTTGGACAGACCCTGCTGTTCCTCCATGTTGACGATCTATACCACTTCACTGTTGCACTGATAGGGGATTCACACTGAGACGGACTGAGTCCGTTTGATTCCAACCGTTCCCGAATACGGTTGACTGGTCCTCGCTGGCCATGATTGGCCGAGATTCAACAGCGCACCCGGGTACACTTCATTCAACTGATGTGCCTCAGAGGGTCGCTGTGGACTTATGGGGCTTTGGGAGACAGAGAATGTCATGTCATAGAAGAAGAGTCACTTTCGGAGTTTAGAGCAAATAATAAAGTTTGGCTGTGTTCCTGACGTTGTCTTGAGTTATAATAACATAACAACAATACACAACTAAAGCAGTGTGTGCTGATGGTCTTAAACAGCACAATGTAACGTTGTCTCTCGTCTGTATGACGGTGACGTCACGTACATATCCTTGGTATGTTAACAGTGACGTCACTGACTAATCCTAGAAACATGGGTTTTTCAGAAAACTATTAGGATTTAGAAGCCTTTTTTTTAATCGACATCAGTCCTGAATGGGTTAAGGGTCGATAACGCCCTGCTCACCCTCCGGCCAGCATTCATCTCTATCCTATCCGGGTGGACTCTCCCCCGTAGTCACCCCGTCCGCGTCTCACACGGACCATGCTACCCGGGCTGCCGGTCTTGCTGTCCTTGAGAAAAGTGCCGTCTCAGGCAGCCCACTACTATAGGGTCCGCCATGCGGCCCGCGTACCGGCAGGCAGCAGTACCAGCAAGACTCTCTCTGGGGGTATACAGTACCGGCACGCAGCAGTACCAGCAGTACCAGAGAGACTCTCTCTGGGGGTATACAGTACCGGCAGGCAGCAGTACCAGCAGAGACTCTCTCTGGGGGTATACAGTACCGGCAGGCAGCAGTACCAGCAGTACCAGCAGAGACTCTCTCTGGGGGTATACAGTACCGGCACGCAGCAGTACCAGCAGTACCAGCAGAGACTCTCTCTGGGGGTATACAGTACCGACAGGCAGCAGTACCAGCAGTACCAGCAGAGACTCTCTCTGGGGGTATACAGTACCGGCACGCAGCAGTACCAGCAGTACCAGCAGAGACTCTCTCTGGGGGTATACAGTACCGACAGGCAGCAGTACCAGCGAGACTCTCTCTGGGGGTATACAGTACCGGCAGGCAGCAGTACCAGCAGAGACTCTCTCTGGGGGTATACAGTACCGGCAGGCAGCAGTACCAGAGAGACTCTCTCTGGGGGTATACAGTACCGGCAGGCAGCAGTACCAGAGAGACTCTCTCTGGGGGTATACAGTACCAGAGAGACTCTCTCTGGGGGTATACAGTACCGGCAGGCAGCAGTACCAGCAGTACCAGCATAGACTCTCTCTGGGGGTATACAGTACCGGCAGGCAGCAGTACCAGCAGTACCAGCATAGACTCTCTCTGGGGGTATACAGTACCGGCAGGCAGCAGTACCAGCAGAGACTCTCTCTGGGGGTATACAGTACCGGCAGGCAGCAGTACCAGAGAGACTCTCTCTGGGGGTATACAGTACCGGCAGGCAGGCAGCAGTACCAGTGAGACTCTCTCTCTGGGGGTATACAGTTACACTGCGCTGTTTCCATCTCTTCCCTGTCGGACATTTTCACCCTCCTCTCTAATGAAGAGGAGAAACACACACTACTAGGATAGAGTCCCTACCGCCCCTCGCCTCCGTTCTGCAGTCCAGCTGATACCATTTAACCCCTTTTGGTGTTAGCATTATGTTATGCTTTAGCTATTGAAAAATAGCAGATCTACAAGCTCATAGCGCGCCACCGAGTGGCACGGGGGACACGGGGAGCTGGACCTATATAGCCAATATATACCATTAATGGACAAAGAGATACAACCGACATTGCATCGACATGCATTTGTGAGCCATCTTCTCTCTATTATACCGCTCTAAAACGAACACGCAGAGAACCACATTTGCGCTACATATATGGGGGGGGGGGGCGTACGTCGTCCACAGGGAAAACAAAGGCATGGATACATAAATATGCACAGTACGCCACCACCATGCACACACGCGCACACACACACACACACACACACACACACACACACACACACACACGAGATGAACAAAGGGACACGACGACTACAGAAGGATATATAAAGACGCCACATCAATTATGAGTGAACTTTGGAAAAGTGGGACCCGACTTCAAAAACGTCTTGCTCCACAACAGAGAGGCGAGATCCAAAAGAGCGCACTGGAACACGAGAGGGGAGGGGAGAGGAGAGGGGAGGAGAGGAGAGTATAGAGGAGAGGAGAGTATAGAGGAGAGGAGAGGGGAGGGGAGAGGAGTATAGAGGAGAGGGGAGGGGAGGGGAGAGGAGTATAGAGGAGAGGAGAGGAGAGGAGAGGAGAGGAGAGGAGAGGAGAGGAGGAGAGGGGGGGGGAGGGGGAGAGGAGGGGAGAATAGAGGAGAGGAGAGGAGGGGAGGGGAGGGGAGGAGCCCTCGGGTATGAAGCTTGATTTAGGAATAATTCATTCCCTTGCATTTACGTGTGCAGCTGTGCATGTAAACAGATGGAAAACAACAATGCCCGGCCCACAGTTATACAGTTATACAGTTATACAGTTATACACCAGCCCTTTGATTCCCTGCCTCCGTTCTCCCTTCCTGCCTGGTGGCAGTACTAGTGCTGCTGCTGCTGTGGAAAACAGGGCCGATAAATCAGTGTGCAGACCTCGCCCAGTCCCTATACCCCCCCCCCCCCCTCCATGACTCACTGATCATACAACTAAAACAGTACACACACACCTGACAAAGGTGTGTGTGTGTGTGTGTGTGTGTGTGTGTGTGTGTGTGTGTGTGTGTGTGTGTGTGTGTGTGTGTGTGACCGATAAAAGCGAGAGCGAGCTGGCTCAGCAGCAGCACAGACAGGCGGAGTCGCACCGCTGACACACAGAGAGACAGTTGGACAGAGACATTAAAGTGTACGGACAGGGCCATAGGGGTTGGAGGAACACAGCCAGTGAGCCGACATGTGTATATATATAGATATATACCAAGATAACTCCTGGATAGAACATCAGATATTTTATTCATAGGAACAACCCAAGCTGCAACAGTGACTCACAGAGCTACTGTAGAGGCACGCACACTCACAGAGAGGCAGGCGGAAGGCAGGGGACTGTGGGGGAGGTTCACAGGCGTGCACGCACACACGCACTTGGGATAGGCAGGTGGAAGGGGACTATGACACACACACACACACACACACACACACACACACAGGTGGAAGGGGACTGTGGGACGGACACACACACACACACACACACACACAGGTGGAAGGGGACTGTGGGACGGACACACCGACACACACACACAGGTGGAAGGGGACTGTGGGACGGACACACCGACACACACACACAGGTGGAAGGGGACTGTGGGACGGACACACCGACACACACACACAGGTGGAAGGGGACTGTGGGACGGACACACCGACACACACACACACAGGTGGAAGGGGACTGTGGGACGGACACACCGACACACACACACACACACACACAGGTGGAAGGGGACTGTGGGACACACACACACACACACACACACACACACACACACAGGTGGAAGGGGACTGTGACACACACACACACACACACACACACACACACACACACACACACACACACACACACACACACACACACACACACACACACACACACACACACACACACACACACACACACACACACACACACACACACACACACACACACACAGGTGGAAGGGGACTGTGGGACGGACACACCCACACACAAAAACAATTTTATTTTCAGGTGAGAAGAGGGGCGTTTAAGATTCAATTATATTAGTTTTATCGAAACACGTTATACTGTAGATCACTCATAACCTCATTACTAGAGGTTTCACGAAGGGCATCTTTTTTTCCGTCTGAGGGACACAGTGTGCGGGACACAGCCCAGGAGGGACACAGCCCAGGAGCAGTGTGAGGGACACAGTGTGAGGGACACAGCCCAGGAGCAGTGTGAGGGACACAGTGTGCGGGACACAGCCCAGGAGCAGTGTGAGGGACACAGCCCAGGAGCAGTGTGAGGGACACAGTGTGAGGGACACAGCCCAGGAGCAGTGTGAGGGACACAGCCCAGGACCAGTGTGAGGGACACGGCCCAGGAGCAGTGTGAGGGACACAGTGTGAGGGACACAGCCCAGGAGCAGTGTGAGGGACACAGTGTGAGGGACACAGCCCAGGAGCAGTGTGAGGGACACAGTGTGAGGGACACGGCCCAGGAGCAGTGTGAGGGACAGTGTGAGGGACACAGCCCAGGAGCAGTGTGAGGGACACAGTGTGAGGGACACAGCCCAGGAGCAGTGTGAGGGACACAGCCCAGGAGCAGTGTGAGGGACACAGTGTGAGGGACACAGCCCAGGAGCAGTGTGAGGGACACAGTGTGAGGGACACAGCCCAGGAGCAGTGTGAGGGACACAGTGTGAGGGACACAGTGTGAGGGACACAGCCCAGGAGCAGTGTGAGGGACACAGCCCAGGACCAGTGTGAGGGACACGGCCCAGGAGCAGTGTGAGGGACACAGTGTGAGGGACACAATGTGAGGGACACAGACCAGGAGCAGTGTGAGGGACACAGTCTGAGGGACACAGTGTGAGGGACACAGCCCAGGAGCAGTGTGAGGGACACAGCCCAGGAGCAGTGTGAGGGACACAGTGTGAGGGACACAGCCCAGGAGCAGTGTGAGGGACACAGTGTGAGGGACACAGCCCAGGAGCAGTGTGAGGGACACAGCCCAGGACCAGTGTGAGGGACACGGCCCAGGAGCAGTGTGAGGGACACAGTGTGAGGGACACAGTGTGAGGGACACAGACCAGGAGCAGTGTGAGGGACACAGTCTGAGGGACACAGTGTGAGGGACACAGCCCAGGAGCAGTGTGAGAGACACAGCCCAGGAGGGACACAGCCCAGGAGCAGTGTGAGGGACACAGCCCAGGAGGGACACAGCCCAGGAGCAGTGTGAGGGACACAGTGTGAGGGACACAGCCCAGGAGCAGTGTGAGGGACACAGTGTGAGGGACACAGCCCAGGAGCAGTGTGAGGGACACAGTGTGAGGGACACAGACCAGGAGCAGTGTGAGGGACACAGCCCAGGAGCAGTGTGAGGGACACAGCCCAGGAGGGACACAGCCCAGGAGCAGTGTGAGGGACACAGTGTGAGGGACACAGCCCAGGAGCAGTGTGAGGGACACAGCCCAGGAGCAGTGTGAGGGACACAGCCCAGGAGCAGTGTGAGGGACACAGACCAGGAGCAGTGTGAGGGACACAGCCCAGGAGCAGTGTGAGGGACACAGCCCAGGAGCAGTGTGAGGGACACAGTGTGAGGGACACAGTGTGAGGGACACAGCCCAGGAGCAGTGTGAGGGACACAGTGTGAGGGACACAGTGTGAGGGACACAGCCCAGGAGCAGTGTGAGGGACACAGTGTGAGGGACACAGTGTGAGGGACACAGCCCAGGAGGGACACAGCCCAGGAGCAGTGTGAGGGACACAGCCCAGGAGCAGTGTGAGGGACACAGCCCAGGAGCAGCGTGAGGGACACAGTGTGAGGGACACAGCCCAGGAGCAGCGTGAGGGACACAGTGTGCGGGACACAGCCCAGGAGCAGCGTGAGGGACACAGTGTGAGGGACACAGTGTGAGGGACACAGCCCAGGAGCAGCGTGAGGGACACAGTGTGAGGGACACAGTGTGAGGGACACAGCCCAGGAGCAGTGTGAGGGACACAGTGTGAGGGACACAGTGTGAGGGACACAGCCCAGGAGCAGTGTGAGGGACACAGTGTGAGGGACACAGCCCAGGAGCAGTGTGAGGGACACAGTGTGAGGGACACAGCCCAGGAGCAGTGTGAGGGACACAGTGTGAGGGACACAGCCCAGGAGCAGTGTGAGGGACACAGTGTGAGGGACACAGTGTGAGGGACACAGCCCAGGAGCAGTGTGAGGGACACAGACCAGGAGCAGTGTGAGGGACACAGTCTGAGGGACACAGTGTGAGGGACACAGACCAGGAGCAGTGTGAGGGACACAGTCTGAGGGACACAGTGTGAGGGACACAGACCAGGAGCAGTGTGAGGGACACAGTCTGAGGGACACAGTGTGAGGGACACAGACCAGGAGCAGTGTGAGGGACACAGCCCAGGAGCAGTGTGAGGGACACAGTGTGAGGGACACAGTGTGAGGGACACAGTGTGAGGGACACAGCCCAGGAGCAGTGTGAGGGACACAGTGTGAGGGACACAGTGTGAGGGACACAGCCCAGGAGCAGTGTGAGGGACACAGCCCAGGAGCAGTGTGAGGGACACAGTGTGAGGGACACAGCCCAGGAGCAGCGTGAGGGACACAGTGTGAGGGACACAGTGTGAGGGACACAGCCCAGGAGCAGCGTGAGGGACACAGTGTGAGGGACACAGTGTGAGGGACA
>NC_136792.1:5031434-5113934 GCF_951216825.1 Electrona antarctica | reverse complement strand
CACACACTTACCCTCCGCGTCGTTGGTTCCCTATCTCCTCATGTCGCGCCGCACGGCCACACTCGACACCAGCCGCGTAAAAACTGTCATCGCACTGCCACTACAGCCGGCTCCCGTCCACACTCGCAAACAACATCAATATCAATAATAAACACAAACACGCCACAAGCACCGACACCCCCGCCTAATTTCTTGCCACGTCTATGAAAACAAGCACAGAAAAAATGCCATTCAACACGCTACTTACACACACTACCACTCGCTTACAATACGCGGACCTGGCAACACTACATTCCCTCTCCCATTGGCTCACAGCCCACCACGTGACCCACACAGGGAGGGAGACGATTGCGTGATGCTTCTATGTACAGGATTCTATAGGTCACCACTTTTGGTGTGACACACACACGGCTTCTGTTTACTAGAAGAAGAAGAACTACACAGCGCACACTCTGATTCTAACTTGGACACTTACCATAATGCTAACACGACCGCGTCGACACCTGGCGTGGTACAAGCGGGACAAACCCAGGCGCATATATGGATACCAACAACAACACTACACGCACACGCGCGCGCTGCAACAACAAACAGCTACGTACAGTGTGTGTGTGCGTGCGTGCGTGCGTGCGCGGGGGGGGGGGGGGATTTTGGATCGCCTCGCGATGCAGCTGAAATGGCACACACACACACACACACACACGCCACAAAACGCTAATAATAATAATAATAATACACAATTACAACACTACACTAATCATAACAACAGCACAGAACAGTACAGTACACATGAGTACAGTACAGAAAGAAAGCTCACATCAGAATATTAATCCATGTCATAATAATAATAATAATAAAACATAATAACACAACACTAATAACTATAATATCAACAGTACAGAGAACAGTACAGTACATCAGAATATTAATCCATGTAATAATAATAATAACAATAAATAAGCACACAACACTAACAACAGTACAGAGAACAGTACAGTACACATCAGTACAGTACAGTACAGTATACTGTTCCTGCGCCTTGCCATGCTCTTTCAATCATAATAATAATAATAAATAACAACACCACACTAATAACAACAATAATATCAACAATACAGCGAACACTACAGTACACATGAGTACAGTACAGAAAGAAAGCTCACATCAGAATATTAACCAATGTAATAATAATAATAATAATAAATAATAACACAATACTACTAACTATAATATCAACAGCACAGAGAACAGTACAGTACAGTACATCTGAATATTAATCCATGTAATAATAATAATAATAAAAAAACACTAATACAACAGTACAGAGAACAGTACAGTACAGTACACATGACTACAGTACAGTACAAAGACTTACAGTACAGTACAGTACAGTATACTGTTCCTGCGCCTCGCCATGCTCGCTTTCATACGCACATACACAAAACCAAACAGGGCCACTCAGCCAGCTTGGCAACTTTGCGCTTTCCAAGCAAATGCATAAATGAAAACATCATGGGTTGCCATTGCCTTCTTCCCATTTGCGACGCATCGCGTTAGGATGAGCGGGCCGAAGGCCCGCGAAATTCTAGTGGCTTACAATCCATTCTTCTGGAAATATTTGAGGCCATTGCGTACGGAAGCTGGGAACAGATTCATTATGGAACCTCACCAGAGAGGCTGGGAACAGATTCATTATGGAACCTCACCAGAGAGGCTGGGAACAGATTCATTATGGAACCTCACCAGAGAGGCTGGGAACAGATTCATTATGGAACCTCACCAGAGAGGCTGGGAACAGATTCATTATGGAACCTCACCAGAGAGGCTGGGAACAGATTCATTATGGAACCTCACCAGAGAGGCTGGGAACAGATTCATTATGGAACCTCACCAGAGAGGCTGGGAACAGATTCATTATCTAAATGAGCAGAAGTCACTGATCCACTGGGATGTGTTAACAGTAGGATTTTAAATCAAATCCATCCGGCTCAATCGTGTCACCTTGAGTGACACATCATGCCGCATCTGATGACACTCGCTGATCACGAGGTCAAGGGGAAAGGGAACAAATGAACACATACTGTACCTCGTGAGTCATGACTATAGCCCAAAACAAAAGAAGAAATCCATTGCATTGCGTAATATGTGCCTTTTGCCTCATTCTGCCTCTCCTACTACACTGTGACAGCTAGGGACATCATTCTGCCTCTCCTACTACACTGTGACAGCTAGGGACATCATTCTGCCTCTCCTACTACACTGTGACAGCTAGGGACATCATTCTGCCTCTCCTACTACACTGTGTGACAGCTAGGGACATCATTCTGCCTCTCCTACTACACCGTGTGACAGCTAGGGACATCATTCTGCCTCTCCTACTACACTGTGTGACAGCTAGGGACATCATTCTGCCTCTCCTACTACACTGTGACAGCTAGGGACATCATTCTGCCTCTCCTACTACCCTGTGTGACAGCTAGGGACATCATTCTGCCTCTCCTACTACACTGTGTGACAGCTAGGGACATCATTCTGCCTCTCCTACTACACTGTGTGACAGCTAGGGACATCATTCTGCCTCTCCTACTACACTGTGTGACAGCTAGGGACATCATTCTGCCTCTCCTACTACACTGTGTGACAGCTAGGGACATCATTCTGCCTCTCCTACTACACTGTGTGACAGCTAGGGACATCATTCTGCCTCTCCTACTACACTGTGACAGCTAGGGACATCATTCTGTCTCTCCTACTACACTGTGACAGCTAGGGACATCATTCTGCCTCTCCTACTACACTGTGTGACAGCTAGGGACATCATTCTGCCTCTCCTACTACACTGTGTGACAGCTAGGGACATCATTCTGCCTCTCCTACTACACTGTGTCACAGCTAGGGACATCATTCTGCCTCTCCTACTACACTGTGTGACAGCTAGGGACATCATTCTGCCTCTCCTACTACACTGTGACAGCTAGGGACATCATTCTGCCTCTCCTACTACACTGTGACAGCTAGGGACATCATTCTGCCTCTCCTACTACACTGTGACAGCTAGGGACATCATTCTGCCTCTCCTACTACACTGTGACAGCTAGGGACATCATTCTGCCTCTCCTACTACACTGTGACAGCTAGGGACATCATTCTGCCTCTCCTACTACACTGTGTGACAGCTAGGGACATCATTCTGCCTCTCCTACTACACTGTGAGACAGCTAGGGACATCATTCTGCCTCTCCTACTACACTGTGACAGCTAGGGACATCATTCTGCCTCTCCTACTACACTGTGTGACAGCTAGGGACATCATTCTGCCTCTCCTACTACACCATGTGACAGCTAGGGACATCATTCTGCCTCTCCTACTACCCTGTGTGACAGCTAGGGACATCATTCTGCCTCTCCTACTACACTGTGACAGCTAGGGACATCATTCTGCCTCTCCTACTACACTGTGACAGCTAGGGACATCATTCTGCCTCTCCTACTACACTGTGACAGCTAGGGACATCATTCTGCCTCTCCTACTACACTGTGTGACAGCTAGGGACATCATTCTGCCTCTCCTACTACACCGTGTGACAGCTAGGGACATCATTCTGCCTCTCCTACTACACTGTGACAGCTAGGGACATCATTCTGCCTCTCCTACTACACTGTGACAGCTAGGGACATCATTCTGCCTCTCCTACTACACCGTGTGACAGCTAGGGACATCATTCTGCCTCTCCTACTACACTGTCACAGCTAGGGACATCATTCTGCCTCTCCTACTACACTGTGACAGCTAGGGACATCATTCTGCCTCTCCTACTACCCTGTGTCACAGCTAGGGACATCATTCTCCTCTCCTACTACACTGTGTGACAGCTAGGGACATCATTCTGCCTCTCCTACTACACTGTGACAGCTAGGGACATCATTCTGCCTCTCCTACTACACTGTCACAGCTAGGGACATCATTCTGCCTCTCCTACTACACTGTGACAGCTAGGGACATCATTCTGCCTCTCCTACTACCCTGTGTCACAGCTAGGGACATCATTCTCCTCTCCTACTACACTGTGTGACAGCTAGGGACATCATTCTGCCTCTCCTACTACACTGTGTGACAGCTAGGGACATCATTCTGCCTCTCCTACTACACTGTAGTATAAACTTCAAATATTTATATAGCAGTATCTCCCGGTGTTTAATTTCTATAGCCGGTGGGGATATGTTTTATCCCTGCTTCTGGTCAGACAGAATTAAATACATGCATTTCCTCTTGGGAAGTGTAGACTGTATTTATAATATCACTATTTAACATCTTAAATAAAAAATGGATTTAATTTGGGTCCAAAATCCAAATTGTCCTTCATTTACTATACAATATGGTGGTTGAGAAAATGTTCACCCGGTCTCGGTCTCACTCACACCTTTGAGGTGTGTAGACAAATTGAAACTAAATCCTTTCCCGCTGTGTGTTGAGATAAAACAACGTACTAGTTGGCAAGATACAGAGAGTAAAAGACGCAGAAATCACCAGGGTTAAGCCATTCTGGGCGGGAACCCCATTTGGTGTTTAAGCATTATGTTATACTTTAGCTATTGAAAAATAGCAGATCTACAAGCTCGTAGGGCGGCACCGAGTGCCGTGCTACGAGCTTGTAGGTCTGCTATTTTTAACTCGAATCTTTGCTTCTGGGGGGGTCCCTGGAACAACATTTTCAGATGGGGGTCCGCGGCCAAATACACATACTTTTTGGGGTCCTTGACATGAAAAAGGTTGAGCACCACCGATACAGAAACATAGGAATGTCAGAAAACTGTCATGATTTAAGACATTTTTTTAATTTCGATTGTAAGGCCTAAATGGGTTAACCCATTCTGGATAGGAACCCCTTTTGGTGTTTTAACAAAGCATCATGTTATACTTTAGCTATTGAAAAATAGCAGATCTACAAGCTCATAGCGCGCCACCGAGTGGCACGCTACGAGCTTGTAGGTCTGCTATTTTTGAAAAATCACACAAATCTTTGAATATATATTCTTTCAGAAGACTTTTTTTCAGGCCCAAATGGGTTAAGCTGCTCCGGTAGGAATGCCTACGTAACTCATTGTAAAGTCTGCTGCGTTGGGATATTCCTCAGTCATCACAGAGAGAACACACAGCTGAGGTAACAAAAGATAACAATCATGATGCTCTCGCAGGTATCTGACAAAGCAGAAGCGTTTACACAGCTGAAGTAGCTGTCTGATCCCTGAAAGCAAGGGATTCAAATGGCAGGATGGAGGGCAGGAAATGAATACAAAACAATCAGGGTTGTATTGGAAAATGATCAGTATGACAATGCTTTATATTATTCATGCATGGCATCAGGCATGTACCGAATACTTATCTTTTGTAGGTTAAAGATACTAAGATAGGCGTCATGGGGGAAGAGCTCAAAACTGTAAAAAGTCAGCCATGTCATTTAACCCATTTTGACCTGAGATCAGATTCTAAAAATGTCGTTCTTCGATTTTTCAAAAATAGCAGACCTACAAGCTCGTAGCGCGCCACTCGGTGGCGCGCTATGAGCTTGTAGATCTGCTATTTTTCAATAGCTAAAGCATAACATAATGCTAACACCAAAAGGGGTTCCCGCCCCAAAATGGGTTAATGTGGAAATTAGGGCTAATGTAATGCTTCACTTATTTGCAGGTTGCCATATGTAATGGTAATTTGGGTAGAGAGTTGTTATTGTGTTTAATTATCACAAACTATTATTATTAAAAGGAGAATTCCATGCTAGAAGGCTTTCTTACCTTTATTTGTAGTTGTTACGTCCGAACCAAAGAGGTCCAGGTGTTATTTTGTGCAAAAGTGCATTATTGACTATTTCCCCTACCATAAGCCCTATGAATTTAATTGAATTGCATTGAATTTATGGGGTGGGGCTATGGGGTGTTGTGCTAATTCGCTTATTTCCATCGTTCAAAAATCAATGTAAATAATTCATAATGTAAATAGTATACCAAAGCGGCACACTTTACTACTTATTTCGATGGAAATATGCGAATTAGCACAAAAACCCCAACCCCCATTGAGGGCTTATATTAGTGGAAATAGCCAATAATGCACTTTCGCACAAAATAACACCTGGACCTCTTTGGTGGGGACGTAACAACTACAAATAAAAAGGTAAGAAAGCCTTCTAGCATGGAATTCTCCTTTAAGTATTTGGACACCGTTCTGGATGCTGTTCTCTGGAGTCTAAACTATCAGCTATCATGTCAGCCAATCATTTCAGAAGAGTGCATCCCTTAAACCAGCCCCACCCAAGATAAAAATGCAGAACAGTACTGATGCAGGGACGAGGTGGAACAATCCGTCCCGACCCAGACCTGCTGCTGACAGGTCCATTCGGGAGGAAGGTGTGTGTGTGTGTGTGTGTGTGTGTGTGTGTGTGTGTGCGTCGAGTCCCTAGCGGCTCTGGCAGGCGGCTCATAAATTCTGCTCAAGGTCCAGGACCTCCCGTGGGTGGGTGTGTGTGTGTGTGTCCTCGTCCAATCAGGAGGGCATGTGTCTGTGCCATTAGTATGTCAGCAGAGTAACGTGCATCTCCGCCGTCTCCCCTACAAGATCATCAGCAAAAAATGACTCTCTCCTCCACACACCTACCAACGGGAGAACAGACCGTAATGGCGTGTACTAGCCCCCCAGGCCCAGTACAACCCCAAACAGCCTCGAGATTACTGTCTGGTACGAAGAATATAACCACAAATTGACCCATAAGGGTCCACTGAGGGCCCATTGAGTTTACAAATGGGATAAATTTAATAGGATTTTACAGTCTACGTGCCACATCATTATCATACCCAATTTGTCCAGGGTGGTCGTATAGTATGAGTCACTGAACTGATTAATTAACTCATGTTGGGACAAATATATCGACTACTGCTTTTGTCTGCCAAAAGAAAGTGGAGGATTTAAAAATGCCATTGCTTTGTGTGTGGGGCCTCTCTTAGCAAGAACACAAACAGCCTTGTAGAATCTCTAGACTACATTAAGACACACACACACACACACACACACACACACACACACACACACACACACACACACACACACACACACACACACACACACACACACACACACACACACACACACACACACACACACACACACACACACACACACACACACACACACACACACACACACACACACACACACACACACACACACACACACACACACACACACACACACACACACACACAGGACAAAACAGTCCTCCGGCGATAACCACAGATCCTGTGCACCACGGAACGGAAGGTACAAGAAGAAGGAAAACGACCTTCCAAATGTTTTTGCCTGAGAGCCAACCATCAGCGAGCACTAGCAGCGTGCCGATTGGCCACAGGGGGAACGTAGGACTGTTTGCACAGAAAATGGGCATTGTTATACAGCGACACTTATCTGGTATTACAGGCGTCAGTGGCAAAGAATAATAACTGATAAAAGGCAGTATAGGGGAGTGGGAGGAGCTGGGACATTCTGTCAGTGTGTGTGTGTGTGTGTGTGTGTGTGTTTGACCCCCCCAATGTGACCCCACTTAGATGACTGCTCAAAACAGCTGCAGAGGTCAATAGGTCCTATTCCTATAGGCCGATTCGGACAGATAGACATACAGACTTACACACACACACTCAGTCACTACTGTTAGGACTTAGGAGCGCTTTGCACCGCTCAAAAATGTGGCAAAAGAGACTGTGTGTGCAGGGACGGATTAACCAACACGAGGGCCCCTGGGCCGGTAATTTTTGCAGGGCCCCCATAGCACGTGACATCTTCATGTTTTTATCATCTTTTGAACCTAAATTTAACAAAATCAACAGCCAATGAAGGGCCCCAGGGGCCCTTTTCAGGGTGTCAAACCTAGTACCACAGGTCCAATTTCACCAAAGGGCACCTGAGAGCCAAGGGCCCCTGGGCCACGGCCCGATGGCTAATTTGTCCCTGCGTGTGTGTGTCATGCAACTTGACTTGAGATCATTTTGCTTCTGAACTGAAGAAACCACATCAGTACCACTATACACCACCTAACATAAAAAATGTAGGAAAACACCCCCTCAGGGCCCCATATAAGGACGAGATTACCCCTATGTGTGCACGACAAACATGGAAGGAGCATATATAAAAGCAGTGTGTGCTTTCTACTGTGTTGTGTGTCGTCCCCTGGGCCCTCACAAAGGCCCCATTGTCTTTCATTTGATCTCTGCAGCAACAACGCTCCTATCATTCTACTTATAGCCCTTCCTGTATGGTGTAGCATTGAAGTACTCACACTAATAACAACCTGCAGTGTGCTAGTGTGCAGACAGCAAGTCATTGTGGACCCGCACACACATCCAAATGCTTTAATAAGAATAATGCTCTCTTATACAACAATAGAATAGTCCTTTAGATTAAACTAAACTCTTGTCTAGAGATAAATACGTTAAAGACAAGTGTTATATATGCAAAAACTAAATATGTCATTTATTTAGGGATCTTAAATGTTAGGGGAGGGGGGGCAGCTACTGTAATCTGAATAGATCATGGTGCTTAGTAGAAACCTAATGCAACGACACAAGTTATGGAATGAACTGCATATTCATTTGAAAATCACATCAACGTAGATTTGGTTATAAAAAAAGGGGGGCCGAAAACATGCCATTGTTCGAACTAAACGTATAACGTGGTTTGATTCCAGGGAAGAGCTTAGGCAGCACTAGTCTGGGATAATAACCTCATACCTCGATGACAATCACGTTCATATGATCATTAAATACGGTAGAATTCATACCTCGATATAGCCGGCCAACGTCGGAACCACAATGCTCAGAATGAGGACCGATATCGCCGGGACTGAACCCATCTTCCCTTTCTTCCCGAGCAGGTCTCTCCGGTGGTCCCGGGTGGTGGTGGTGGTGCTGCCTGGCTGGCTGGCTGCTACTGTAAAGAACTTAAATCCTGTTTATAATGCTATGCTGGGCCGAAACGGCAACGTCCCGTAAAATAAAAGAACCGAATCGAAGTCCTTCTTGGTGTTTCAAAAGCTGTTTTTCTGTTTTTTTAAATAGAAGTCCTGCTCCGTTTGTTTCCCTGGAGATTAGACAGACAGGGGAACGGACGGGACAGCGTGTCTTCTCTCTCTGAATGTTCAGCTAGGAATGACTGCTCTGCTGTGGCTGCCTGCGCGTCTCCTCCACTGTCTGTCTGTCTGTCTGTCTGTATAATGCCTGTCTGTCTCTCCGGCGTTAGAGAAAAAGAAAGACGCACATTTGCGCCATCTGGTGTCGGCTTCACTTTATTACGCTATTGATTGATTGAAATATTTATTAACAGTTTGCAGAATTACAGTACATTTCAAGCACAACTCAATACAAAGAATGTTAACTGTGAGTGGACGACCCAATAAAGAATTACACTTGTTTACAAGAGGGTCCACCTTGTTCAATTCATCAAAACATTTAGAGACGTACAAATAGACACTTCTATATAGCCAAAGAACAGTACAGGAATTCATCATAAAAGTCATTGAAGTATAGTATTTATTAACAGTTTGCAGAATTACAGTACATTTCAAGCACAACTCAATACAAAATACTGTTAACTGTGGACGACACCATAAAGCATTACACTGACTTGTTTACAACAGGGTCCACCATTTGCAATTCATCAGAAATTTAGAACTGATACGTACAAATATACAGAAAACAAAAAAACTAAACATATACAGTGAGGGGAAAAGGGGGTCTACGTCAGAGCCATCTCTATGGCTCTGGTCTAAGTCAGTAGAAATTGCCAAATTATAAAAAAGAAAAAATGAAGGGAAGGGAAATAAGTAATGCTGCAATGTTTCATGATTTTTTTTAATTTTGTTTTTACTCATTTATTTATTTTGTTCCTTTGTCTAAAATGCTGTCCATTCTTTGTCTTGGGTATTTTACTGTTTCCAATGTCGTTATGTCATGAAGGAAATTTGCAATACCACAATGTAGAAATACTAGTCCTGCATTCAAAGTCCAAAACATCATCAAGATTCAATATATAAAACGTAAAAGTACGCCAACTCATTATGCAAAATGGCCCATTTCACAATCATATTGTATTGTAATTAATAATGCGTTCATCACTTCAATGTTGCAGCTTAAAGTGGGGATGATTTTAATTGTGTATCTTCACAAATAAGTTTCAAATTGAGAAATGTAAACATTTAAAAACAAAAACTTTGAAACATATTCCCTCCATCCATCCATCTTCAACCGCTTATCCGTAGTCAGGTCACGGGGGCAACAGCTCCACCAGAGAGCTCAAGACATTCCTCTCCAGAGCAAAATGGTAAATGGTGCATTTATATAGCACCTTTATCCAAGGCGCTTTACATAGATTGTGCATTACATTCACCCATTCACACACACATTCACACACTGATGGCAGCGGAAACCATGCAAGGCACCAACCACCACATCAGGAGCAATTAGGGGTTCAGTGTCTTGCTCAAGGACACTTCGACACTAACTCTGGGGGAGCCCAGGTTCGAACTGGCAACCTTGCGGTTACCATCCAGCCACTCTACCCCTGAGCCACCGCCACCCCTAGCAACATTAGTAACTTCCTCCTGGGGGATCCCGAGGCGTTCCAAGGCCAGTGAGTCGATGTAATCCCTCCATCTGCGCCTTGGTCTGCCCCGGGGTCTCCTCCCAGTGGGACATGCATCGAGGAGTCGAGGACCTCCCTAGGGAGTCGCTCGAGAGGCTAACCAGATGCCCCAACCACCTAAGCTTGCTCCTTTCCAGGCGAAGAAGCATGCAGCGGCTCTACTCCGAGTCTCCCTCGTGTGACTGAACTTCTCACCCTTCTTTGAAACATATTGACGGGGTTAATGTGGTTAACGTACATTTTCAATAACATTCTTTAATGGTGATTAAATGGTGATTCTTAAATGTTAACCCATTCACGACTGAGGCAGATTTTTTGCTATATATTGTAGATGGCAACAAGAACCCCAAAAAGGGTTCCTGTCCTGAATATCCCAAAAAGAAATGCATGCATTTATGCCATTCTGGGCGGGAACCCCTTTTGGTGTTAGCATTATGTTATGCTTTAGCTATTGAAAAATAGCAGATCTACAAGCTCATAGCGCGCCACCGAGTGAGCTTGTAGGTCTGCTATTTTTGAAAAATCGAAGAACGACTGACATAGAAACATAGCTTTTTCAGAAAACTGTCAGGATGTAGAAGACATTTTTAGAATCTGATCTCAGGTCAAAATGGGTTAATTCAGTCTGACCAGAAGCATGCAGCCAAAAAACACATCACCACTGGTGATCAAAAGGAATGACCAGAGGGGAGATATGTCCCAAGCAGAGTCAAAGGAATGACCAGAGGGGAGATATGTCCCAAGCAGAGTCAAAGGAATGACAAGAGGGGAGATATGTCCCAAGCAGAGTCAAAGGAATGACAAGAGGGGAGATATGTCCCAAGCAGAGTCAAAGGAATGACCAGAGGGGAGATATGTCCCAAGCAGAGTCAAAGGAATGACCAGAGGGGAGATATGTCACAAGCAGAGTCATGCCCGCCTTTGGCCTCACTCAGACCTTTACTGCATTGCTGTATGCTTGTTGGATGAATGTTGTGTAGTCATGGCCGCCCCAATGCATTTCCAATGGAAGTCACATGGTTTGTAGTCCACATTTTGGACTACAAGCTGTTGTATGGTTTTCGGCTGTGTTTCGACTGCGCCCCTCCCCCTCATACAACACAAATGTTGTGTCAAACCATGTGACTCCCATTGGAAATGCATTGGGGCGGCCATGACACTACACAACATTCATCCAACAACCATACAGCAATGCAGTAAAGGTCTGAGCTCAGCCTTTCTCTGCTATCTTGCTGCTGTGCTGCTGCCTGCTGTGCTGCCTCATCATCGTCTGTACACTCCCATCGCCTCCCCCAGCATGCATCAACCTGCAGGCTCTGTTTCTATCGTCCCGTTAGGGGGTCCTGCTATTTTCTTCCCTGCAATATCTATTTGGCACATTATTTAAATATTTTCATATTTACAGGGGAATGAATTCGAGACGGAGCCTTGATGCCAAAACCTATAAATGTATGCTCGTGTAGATATTGCTCAATAAATATTTGTATTTCAACTTTAAGGGGCTGTATCTGAAATCGTATCAGTAAAATCCCACAAATGTCTGTCTGTGTACTGTCTGGCTGTCTGTCTATTTATCCTTGTCCTTGTGAAGTGCTCTAGCAGTCGGAATATTCCAAGGCCTGATATTTATTCTATTTATTGTTATGGTTACAGCTTGGCTCAATGGCACTGGCCTCTGTTTGTATATAAATATGGTCCTATCCCTGCTGTTAGAGATATAACTACTTTACCTGTGTGTCTAATGTACTTCTCCCAATGATATTAAACCACCACCTTAGAAACAATCAACAATTACCAATTGATATACAGTTTATTGACACTGTGTTTGTCAAGCTATATGTGCTGTTTGTTCCATTGTCATAGTACTGATGGCATAGATGACTCTGATAATGTGTACTAAAAGGTGCATAAAAAGATGTGGCATCTATGCTGCAGGCAGCTGAGAACATTGCAGATCCATGCTTTTCTAAATCAAGATCGAGCTGTAGCCTATGAGCTTTGGAACACTGTTTGTAAAACTACAATGTCTATCCTGGTACTGTAGTACTTAATCAGATTTGGAATAGGATCACTTCATCTATTCTATATCAAAGCAGTTAATTAACATAAAGAAGTCTTCTTAGTTGCAAGAGATAATAAAATGAGTCACTCACTATTATTCAAACTGCTGCAAAGACAGTGTGTAAATACTGCAGCCAGGTTTGAAATGTTATTTTTTTCTTGTTTTGCTTAACTTGGTGTTTTTGGTTCTTGCTTACTGTAAATCGCTCTGAATTAAGAGCGTCTGCGAAATGCCTAATTTGTAATTGAAATTGTTGGTCGTACAACAGGGTTGTGCACCAGAAATATAGCCAATCTACAAGATTCAGTTTGTAAATCTCAAATGTTTGGCTTAAGAGCTTCAGGGCAAAGGTGTGATGGTATGCGTTACGTTACAGTGTGACTGTAACACTATGATGTTGTGGACAATAACCTCATAGTGTTACAGTGTGACTGTAACACTATGATGTTGTGGACAATAACATCATAGTGTTACAGTGTGACTGTAACACTATGATGTTGTGGACAATAACCTCATAGTGTTACAGTGTGACTGTAACACTATGATGTTGTGGACAATAACATCATAGTGTTACAGTGTGACTGTAACACTATGATGTTGTGGACAATAACCTCATAGTGTTACAGTGTGACTGTAACACTATGATGTTGTGGACAATAACCTCATCATAGTGTTACAGTGTGACTGTAACACTATGATGTTGTGGACAATAACCTCACAGGACCCAAAATAACAGCCTGGGTACCAAGGCTACACACCACCTAAGTAAGTAAGTAAGTAAGTAAGTAAGTAAGTAAGTAAGTAAGTAAGTAAGTAAGTAAGTAAGTAAGTAAGTAAGTAAGTAAGTAAGTAAGTAAGTAAGTAAGTTGTCTGCACCATTTGCAGACAATCACAAAGTGCTTTAACAACAATAAAAGTAAAACAAGCCAATACTTGTCAACAAATAGTCAGTAAAAGTAAAACAAGTCAATAATAAAGTACAAGACAAAAATATAATCAAAACTAGAAAAAGTGCCCTTCTGGGCACAGGTCTCCACCAGGAGGATAGGACTGTGTGAGATGTTTGGCAAAATGTTTAGAAGTAATATAAACATGTTTTTTTGTTTTAGTTTTTTGCAACAATTTCCTTCATTTTGTTGAGGAAATGCAGAGCCACTCATAGCATCTCTGAGGATAGAATTATGGATGAGCAGGACATGTGCAGCATTTTGAACGAAACGGGCCACTCCTGAAAACTTTGGAAGGCAATCTTAGCCAATCAGTGTAGAATCGGAGAAATCCAACAGACTCGTCTTGATCACATGACTACAGAGATCATGTGGACCGATTTGCGTGAGATTTGGATGAAATCTGTGCGACTAACATAAGCAATGTTTTTTGCAGAAATCGGCCTCATGGTGGCGCTATGACCGGCAGATGTGGAGGGATGCAGGGACAATGTTTTTCCATGGCCTCTAGGGAGTGCGCATACATAAGTTGTATACAGATCGATGCAGTTATAGCTAAAAACAGGAATTGGCCTGTTATAGCGCCACCGTGAGGCTGATTTGGGGAAAAGAATTGTGGCATGTCGTCCTCGGCCTAGTGGAAATGTGCGTGTATAATTTCACGGAAATTGCACACTGTGTTTGTGATTTGTGGCATTTTGTTCGAAACGGACCAATCGTGTGAGCTTCGGAAGCCAATCTTAGCCAATCAGGATGGAAGATGGGAAATGGTGCCGCTCCGTGTTGATCACATGACTATGGAGATAGTGTATAACGAATTGTGTGATGTATGGATAAAATGTGTACGAGTAATCTACAGATGAGTTTTTAACAGTTTTAATGTCCACAGAGGCCACAGTTCTTAGGTGGAAGGGGAGCTCATTCCATATTCTAGGGGCAAAACTTGCAAAGGCTCGATAACCTTTAGTTATCAATTTTGTGGGAGGAACAACCAGCAAGGCCTGGGATGAGGATCGCGGAGACCTTCTGGGCACATTATGGCTGGAGCCGGTCAGACAGATAAGGAGGTGCCTGGCCTTGGAGGGCTCTGTGTCTGATAACAATAATCTTAAAATGTATTCTATAATTAACTGGGAGCCAGTGCAAGGAGGCAAGGACGGGTGTTATATGACAGGATCTCCTGGACCTGGTCAGTAAACTAGCAGCTGTGTTCTGGACCAGTGGCAGGCGGTCTAACAAGGTTTTAGAGAGACAGGTCAAAAATAGAATTACAATAATCAAGATGTGATGACACAAATGCGTGAATAATAATTTCTAACTCCAGGTATGAAACAACTGATCTTAGTTTGGCAATGTTACAAAGGTGATAAAAACACTTTCTGTTTCTACTTTCTGCAGAAATTCAACTAGACAGACTTAATGATGGTCCAGTCCTAGATAGCCATTGTTACACAGTCGTCCTGTGGTGCCTTCATGTCATCACCAATCACATTACATTAAGAGTCTTCGCTCTTACTGCGGTGATTTCCTGCATCCATCTGATTCACTGCATCCATTCACTGCATTCATCTGATTCACTGCTTCCATCATCATCTGATTTCCTGCATCCATCTGATTCACTGCTTCCATCATCATCTGATTCACTGCATCCATCTGATTCACTGCTTCCATCATCATCTGATTCACTGCATCCATCTGATTCACTGCTTCCATCATCATCTGATTCACTGCATTCATCTGATTCACTGCATTCATCATCATCTGATTCACTGCATTCATCTGATTCACTGCATCCATGAGCATCGGATTCACTGCAGCCATCAGCTTCTATTCAGTGCATCACACACACCTGCATCTATTTCCATGGGTGCAGAGTCTGCAGACTACAGGAGATCATCCATGCACCTGTAGTGTCCTGTCATCATGCATTGTTGACCTGTCACCTCTTCCAAAGGCTACCATCCATCAAAAGTCCCAGTCTGCCACATACTTTTCTTCTTTACAAACAAGTCTGACTATCACGCACGCACGCACGCACGCGCGCACGCACGCACGCACACACACACACACACACACACACACACACACACACACACACACACACACATAGTATATATGTACAGCATAGTATAGTATATATGTATAGTTTATATGTATAGTGTCATTATATAGATATGTTCTAGTTACATTCTTAGCTTACGCATGTTTCTTGATAAATGCATTTTATATATGTGATGTATTCCCATGATTTTTTTGTTCTTGCTTAATGTAAATCGCTCTGGATTAAGAGCGTCTGCTAAATGCCTAAATTGTAAATTGTACACACACACACACACACACACACACACACACACACACACACACACACACACACACACACACACACACACACACACACACACACACACACACACACACACACACACACACACACACACGTGAAATGATGTTCATGAACCAGCAGCAATCACCTTGAAGTACCTTTGGTTCAGTGCCAGCATCAGGGTACAAAGTCACTGTTGACAGACTCTGCATGTCAAAACAACTCACACAGTGACATCCTCCATGTTAATTTATCTCGTGTATAAATTCCTTCACATCTAACCTTTAAAAAAAAATCACACCCGTGTGAAGTGAGTGGTGCAACTCTGTGTGTGTGTGTGTGTGTGTGTGTGGGGGGGGGGGGGGGGGGTGCAGTGCTAGATCAGCTCGACAAAAATCAGAAGTATAAAATAGGGTTAAACAGTTCATCATTTTGGTTGGGACCCCATTGAAACACTCAAGGACCCTTTTTAACGTTCTGTTTATTGAATTTTGAAATAAATTGACAACGACACACAAGAAAACAACACAAATCAAGACAACCAAAGAAACAAGGAAATATTAAAGGGGGAAAAAAGAAACAAAACAAAACAAAACAAAAACACTCCAATACAATCAGTATACAAATCAACTCACAGTCACAAACATCATCCAGGCAAGACAGGCAGGTCTATAGTCAGTTAACAGCTATACCGGTAATCAGGTTCAGTCGGGGGTGTAAGGCGGTCAACATGCGACAGAAAAGGCTGCCATACTTTATTGAATTTGGAGATCGAGCCACGCGATCAATGTATATTTCATTTTTTCCAATTTAAAAAAGTATAGTATATCAGATATCCAACGGGAATGTGAGGGAGGGTATGTATATTTTCTTCCAGTGGATAAGAATAACTTTGAGGGTCCCTGGACCCTACTTTGAGAATCACTGGTTTATAGTTCTAACCTAGTTCAACAACAATCAACAAAACCCAGGAGAAACAAAAAATACCAACTGATTAACAAACACCCTTTCAGACCCTTTGAATGAATATTTACTTAAATGCATAGTACTGTATGGGGTGCACCAACTACATATTTACCCTTCATTTCTATCTATTACCAGCAGTCATCAGCGACTGTAGTGGCCTAGGTGATAAACATGCAGCCCTCTCAGTGTATTTTGGGTGTTTTCTACCAAAACAAACAAGTGAAAACACCCAAATACACTATATTTTGGGTGTTTTCTACCAAAACAAACAAGTGAAAACACCCAAATACACTATATGTTGGGTGTTTTCTACCAAAACAAACAAGTGAAAACACCCAAATACACTATATGTTGGGTGTTTTCTACCAAAACAAACAAGTGAAAACACCCAAATACACTATATGTTGGGTGTTTTCTACCAAAACAAACAAGTGAAAACACCCAAATACACTATATGTTGGGTGTTTTCTACCAAAACAAACAAGTGAAAACACCCAAATACAGTGAGAGGGCATTGTGTTTCTGCCACACAGCGTTTATGCAGGTAAAGACCAGATGACTGCTGGTAGTCATCCCAAAGAAGATGAGCTCCCCCTATTGGTTGATAAGAGACAGCGACAGGCATGCATGCAGTGAAACGTACAATATGTTGCTGTTATATCATCCATCATCAAGTCCACCCATAAATTATGAACTGGAGCCTGAAAATTCAAGAAGGCTGCCATAACTCAAAATTATGAACTGAGCAGTACACTTCCAAGTTCCACTTTACAATGTCAAATAATGTAATGCAGCAGAACCACAAAAGAGAAAAATGATGTCGCTGGTCATAATTTAGTTCAATGTGACACTCAGACACTACTACCAAATAATAAAATAAATATCAATTTATAGAAATAAATGTATTTGTTTTATCACAACCTATGGCAAAGATTTACAGTTGAACTTGGACAAATAAACCATTTTATTTTTTTCCTTCAAAATTAGCAGATCTACAAACTCACAACGGGTCATGATGCGACGCGTTGTGGGCTTGTAGATCGCTTATTTCGTATGACGAAGTATAAAACCGGGCATAAGCGGTTAAATAGAAAAATAGAATGTGTTGTCGTTTTGTGGCTCCGGATAAAATATTCAGCCAATCAGGAGGCACGTCTCGGCGGGTTGCCGGGCAGAATATGTTAATATATGCAATGCGGCCATCTCTGCAGCTACCATTCTGAGAGGTAAGAACAACTTGGACGTTTTCACAAAACCGTCACAAACCCAACGATTGTGCCACTTAAATTTACCCAATAAATTATTAACAAACGATTTAGTTCGATATGAACGGGACGCGTGGGACGGTGTTGCGGTATCGCGCGGATAAAAGCGGCCGTTGTTGTTTAGTCCCACCCAACAAAATGGAGCCTATGTTCTTCTTCCTTGTTGGAAAGGCTGGGCTCAACTAGAACCGAGCGGGGGGACGGCGCGTTACAAACAAAAAGATTCGGGCCCCCGCCGCCCCAAAAAACGCATTTTGTCAAATCTCGTGAATTGAGTCGAGCCGTGGGCCCGACGGTGTCCCGTTTTACCGCGACGGCCGGCCGTACATCGCGGTTATACGGTGGCAACTCCGGCGTTGCGGTGTGGTAGATGCCTTGGTGATGTGTTTTGTGGTATGGTCCGGTTTTTGGGACCGAGAACCTGTGGGGTCAAAAATAGGGGGGTTTGTGTTATATGGGGATTTATTACTGATTATGGCGGCGTGACATTTGGAGCCCATTGACGCTGCTGGGACGCATTATTGTGCGTGTTGTATGTAGACATGTACGGTTGCGTTTTGCACCGCGTTTTGGAGCGGACCCACCCTCCGGGCGGCGCGGTGGAGCGCATACATCGGCCGCCGTTCTCTGCCTACTACCCCCGTTGACTGTGTTTTTTTGTTTGACCGCGTTCTTTCTTTTGAGAACTGGCAATGCTTGCTTGGTGTTGTTGCATTCATGTCGCTTTCCGAAAAAGAACACATCGTCACTATGTTCAAGAGCTCTGAAAAATAAATACATTGAGCTTATTGCACCCTGCATCATTATGTGTCACTAATCCAGTAGTAGATAATGCTGCCCGAAGGTGCATGTACGTCATTCACACACACACACACACACACACATACAGTGACAGACAGGCTGCTGAACCCCAAGGTACACAACTGCACAAATCATGTATCAATGACTGGAGCCAGTCGATAATGTTCTGCATCATCATGTAGGCTACTCTAGTCTGTGGTGCTGCACACACAATAATGTATCACTGAATCCAGTGCATCGTCATGATTGCTCTCGGGGACAATCAATGTCACTGACACTGACTGAATACAGTCCATTATCATTATCCCTGCGTCATGTACTCTCCAGGTGCACACATGTATAACACGATCTGCATCACTGCATCCACTTAATAAAGTCCTGCATCATGTTCTCTCCAGGTGCACGTGTATCACTGACTGAATCAGTACTCAAATATTTTACTCGAGTAAAAGGATCACTACAAAAGTACAAAACAATGTAGATATACTCTGCTACGAGTAGAAGTCCTGTATTCAAAATGTACAGAATAAGTACAAAAGTATAGGCATCAAAATATAGCCTAATAATACAAGCACCAAAAGTAGATTGTGCAAGTTAAAAATTTATTAAAAATCTTTTGAAAACAGCCGATCTACAAGCTCACAATGTGTCCCATTGTGAGCTTGTACCGTAGATCTGAAATATAGCTTGTAGATTTTTCATATACGGTAATTGTAGTGTACAATCGTTTCCTCTGAAAATTGAAAATTGTAAATACTGAAGAAAGTTTAAAAAAAATACCTCAAAATTGTACACAGTAGGCCTACTTGAGTACATGCACTGTCCTTACTAGTTATACTTTACACCAGTGGTCCCCAAACTTTTTCATGTCAAGGACCCCCAAATTGACACTAATTAGCCTGCGTACCCCCATTTGAAAAGGTATGCCAAGGACCCCCATAACAAGATATTTTCGGCTCTAGCAGTGATTTTCAACCATTTTCACCCCTAGTTTGATATGCATTAGGTTACGGACCCCCATTTAATGGGATTTCTATCTCTGAGACCCCAATTTATATTGTAAAATCAATGTTAATTGAACTCTGAGAGTGTACAAATGGAACCAAATGGAACCGTTAGGGTCCATTTGGTTCCATTTGTACACTCTCTGAGTTACAGACCAATAAGGGTCCATTTGGTTCCAAATGATCATTTACCTGGGTCCCCCTTGGAACTCCCTCAAGTACCCCTGGGGGTCCCCGGACCCCACTTTGGGAACCACTGCTTTACACCACACATAGCCTATTTATATATCGCTGAATCCAGTTCATATTAATACCCCCCTATGTCAACTGAATGTACCAAAGGATGCCATTTGAAATGTCTTACCAAAGCAGAAGCCTCGCAAAAGCGAGTTTTCCACAAAGCACATTTGCACAAATGTTTGATCTCTCATGAATAGTGAGACACTCATGTTTAAGTGTTTCATAATATAATGGATGGACCATGATTCTTTTGTACATACATACCATACTACATATTGTTAGGCACATTCCTTAAAAACACAGATACCACAGTATTCCCAGCGAGCTTGCTTTGTGTTATTATTGCTGTAAAATCACTCATAACTTCTTACAGTAACAGTTTTCATTGCTGCATCATAATCACTTGGTAATATATGCCCCAAATTGCCCATATTGTACTCCTTTAGAGAGGATGTATGATAGGAGTAAATCTGTTTTTTTCCTCCAGTGTTTTTGTATTGCTGACTGCGTGATTCATTGTATTCAAACACCAAGATCATTTGCTCACTACATGAACGTGTGTATGACCTAGGCCTGACTCACACCTTCACAACAGATTGATGTATAGCTGATGCATGAGACTTGTTTACTGATGCAAGCTCGCAATTAATTTCCAATGGGAGTCACAAGGTTTGACACAACATTTTTGTTGTATGAGGGAGGGGGGGGGGGGGGGGGGGGGGGGCAGTCGAAACTCAGCCGAAAGCCGTACAACAAAAATGTTGTGTCAAACCATGTGACTTCCATTGGAAATGCATTGGGGCAAGATGTAAACAAACCCTTTCTTCACATCTAGCATGCATCAATGTTGTATGCTAGATCGAAAGGTGTGAGTCAGGCTTAAGTCCAGTTCTAATGATAGATCTGTCCCTTTCAGGAGTGGCGTGACAGGTGACAAAGTCGCACACCTGGTGCTGTGCTGCCATGGATACCAAGCACGAATCCTCTCCTGTGTGGAGCCAAACACCTAGTAATGAATCAGGAAACACCACACAGGTGTGTGTGCGTGTGTGTGTGTGTGTGTATGTGTGTGCACGTGCGAGCGAGCGAGCAAGTGTGATACAACATTCTGAACTGGCTTTCTTTGAATGGCCACATTTATAGTCATGAATGTGTGCAGTACATTTAATATGCAGTCACCGCAAAAATATGATTATACACTTGAGAATATTATATTTAAAAAAAAATATATATTTTTTATTAATGGATAATGTTCATGAACATGTTTTTACACTCCCTGTAAAGACGGTGTTTAAATCTTAGATTCTCTTTCAAGCATATTAAAAAGGTGTGTCATTAGAAACTAGAAATGCACTCTGTCGAGGTGCCTTGGCTTTAGCTATTGAAAAATAGCAGATCTACAAGCTCATAGCGCGCCACCGAGTGGCGCGCTACGAGCTTGTAGGTCTGCTATTTTTTTTAAATTGAAGAAAGACTGACATAGAAACATAGCTTTTCCAGAAAACTGTCAGGATGTAGAAGACATTTTTAGAACCTGATCTCAGGTCAAAATGGGTTAAAATGAGAGTGTTGTACATTATATGCATCACAGGTCCACTTTGAGGGAGGCACTGTGGCCCAGATTGTGTACAGCGGAGATCAGCAGGACCGAGGGGGACAGCAGCAGGTGGTCTACACTGCAGACGGGAACTCCTACACCTCGGTGGAGTCAGCTGAACACACACTGGTCTACATCCACCCAGCAGATGGCACACAGGTGAGAGATGCATGTCTAGTAGGGTGACCCCGGTTTGTCCAGGAGTGGACATTTAATTGTCCTGGTTGTCACAGCAAAAAAAATAATGTTGGACTTGTGCCTTAACCCATTTTGGGGCGGGAACCTCTTTTGGTGTTTTAACTAAGCATTATGTTATACTTTAGCTATTGAAAAATAGCAGATCTACAAGCTCATAGCGCGCCACCGAGTGGCACGCTACGAGCTTGTAGGTCTGCTATTTTAGAAAAATCGTAAAAATGCGGCACAAATCTTTGAATATATATTCTTTCAGAGCGAAAGTTTTTTTTATTTCGACGTCGGGCCTAAATGGGTTAATACGATTCTTATCAACCCCAAATGATGAAAACATGTTGACATAAAAAGTGCACACAGATCAACTCTTGAATGTACTGCTTGTTACGCTATCTCATTCCCTCAGTGGTGCCATGCTCAGTCTACGAGGAGGCAGGGGAGAACTAGAGTGTGTCCTGTTTGCATCTTCTTTTCGCTCCTATGCCACCAAAATGTGGAACGCCCTACCAACTGTCATTAAGACATGCGAATCCCTTGACTCCTTCAAAACCGCTCTCAAAGGGCACCTACGGATGGCTGCAATTCGAAACTGGCCCCAGTAAAATCTGAATCCCCCCCCCCCCCCCGCCCCCCCTTTTTTCCCCTCACTGTATATATTTCTTTTCCCTTTTTACCTCCTTTATGATGAATTCCTGTTCTGTCTATAGAAGTGTCTATTTGTACGTCTCTAAATGTTTTGATGATTTGAACATGGTGGACCCTATTGGAAACAAGTGTAATGCTTAATTGGGTCGTCCACTCACAGTTAACAGCCTTTGTATTGAGTTTGTGCTTGAAATGTACTGTAATTCTGCAAACTGTTAATAAATTCTTCAATCAATCAATCAATCAATCATCGTTCACATCCCGTCCCCTTCTCTTTACTTATTTTGTGCGTATTACGGTAAGGCTTTCTGTGCCTTAGGGCCGATTCATACTCCTATTTTAGAGCCGAATAAAAGTCGGTTCGGCGCTGTAGAGCCTACAATGTGACGTCATTTGAGGTTCGGGGGGGGCGGGTACCGTCCTAAAGTCGGCTCTTCTGTGCTACTGAAGCTGAAATCATTTCGGCACTACAGCGCCGAAACAGCGGTAAAATAGGAGTATGAATCGGCCCTTAGAGTAAGGGCGGGTGGTAGAGGGAGGGGAACAGACACCGAAGTCTGTCAGATCTCAGATTTGTATTGAAGGGATAGCCCCTTGAGATGCAGCATCTCATTTTAGAGGGGGACCCGTAACATACAAACAAGATACATAAGACGTACAGTGCACAGATAAAGACAATATACAAATACATACATACAGACAGACAGACAGTCAGAGCTAATGGCAGAGGACATTGTGCCAGGTACGTAACTTAGCACTGCAGAAAAAAGACTGAGAGAATCAATGGATCTCCTACTACAATGGAAGTCATACTGCCCCCCCCCCCCCCCCCCCCCCAGAGCACTCTCATACACAGGACATAAACAAACATCTATAGTGCAAAGAAAAAGACAAAAACACACAAAGCAAGTGAAGTGACATTACAGTGCAATACAGTTCAAGGTCAGCTGTTCAGCAGCCTGACTGCCTGGTGGAAGAAACTGTTACTGAGATGGGTGGTGCGAGATTTGATGCTCTGGTAGCGTTTTTTGGAAGGGAGTGGTTTGAACAGCATGTGTATCTCTGACATCATATGAATGATGTTGTCGGTCTTGCCTAAATATGGATGGATATCGGCGCGATGTTCTACATCTATTTTTCTTCTCTGTATGATTCCATTTGTATAGCAACAAATTGTGTTATAGGCAAAACTATCTCCCTCAGAGCCACACTGTCTTATTCTGTGTGTATTATTCCATTTTGTTTCGGTAAAAGAAAAGAAAAAGTTTGATTTACAAATTCAAAATGTAACTTTAAAAATGGCCAACTTCATACAACCTAATACTACCAAAAAAAAAACAATGACCTGCTCCAAGACCACACACAGCCACTGGGAGGCGCAACTGAGTTATATTTCACATACAACATACAAACTATGAGTCAAGGCTTTTAGACATCAATCAAGCTCCAACAATGGAAGATTGACGTCACAAACTGGTAACTGCAGACTTGATCAAAACAAAAAGGATTCCCCACAACTCTGCCGTTGTTGTGTTTCCGCCGAATCAGATCCCTATAGAGACACACGGGGACTACAAATTTCACGCCCCCAAATGAGACAGCGGCCCCACTTCAGGTCCGTTAGAACTGCAGCTATCAATGCAAGGCATCAGAAAATACCCTAATTTCACTGGTTCATTACTGAGGCTCAGAGGCTGTAGCGATTTTGTTTTGTGTTCTAATAAAGTGTCCCATATGTTTGATTTGTCATTTGTCACATAGGCGGCGGCCTACCTGCTATCTCAATATACAACCCACAATGTACTATAATATACTCCATAAGTGTGTCAAAAGTGCTAGCATTGTAAATCTTAAGTTAAAGTGGCCCCACAGTATACGCCACGGTCGCATCCCTTGAGGTTTTCAATACCCAGATATATTTGTTGTGTTTCGTTTTATATAGGCTATGTATTTGTGGAAAATTATCCAAACAGCATCTTGCAAGACTAATTATTAATAGATGAAGAGAATTCACTAGGTAGTTGAAAATGTCAGGATATGTCACTCCTCCATTTAGCTGGGTTAGTTTCCCAACTATTCAGCCAAGTTAAAGGAGAATTCCATGCTAGAAGGCTTTCTTACCTTATTTGTAGTTGTTACGTCCCCACCAAAGAGGTCCAGGTGTTATTTTGTGCAAAAGTGGCTATTTCCCCTAATTTAAGCCCTCAATGGGGGTTGGGTTTTTGTGCTAATTCGCTTATTTCCATCGAAATAAGTAGTAAAGTGTGCCGCTTTGAGAGAGGATATATACAAACAAAATTGGAAATAAAATACAAATTTGGCGATGGAAATAAGCGAATTGGCACAAAACCCCAATGCCCAATTCAAATCAATGCAATTCAATTCAATTCACTGAGGGCTTTATATTAGGGAAAATAGCCAATAATGCGCTTTTGCACAAAATAACACCTGGACCTCTTTAGTGGGGACGTAACAACTATAAAGACATTTAAGAAAGCCTTCTAGCATGGAATTCTCCTTTTATTATGTGGACAACGGTAAAACACACCGTCAGAGCTCCGTGGTATATTAAAATATATTAAAATATATATTCAAAATATAGACATGAATGAACAAAGTCAGGCGGGATCGGGATTTATTATTGAGAATTCCACTCTTCAAAGTCGGCGCTCGTAGCCTCGTAAAGGCAGTGACGTCCCTTAAAAGCGACAGGTTCTCTGTCTGCCGTCTCCCCTCTGCTCTGTTAACATTATGGGTTACTCATTCAAGTGGTAAATTAAATGTGAAATACGTCCTCTATTGAGAAGACAACAAGACTATGTTGACAAAGACACTTCATACATTTGGAAACATATTTTATTGAAATCAATATAGTCTCCTAACTACAGTTGAATTTCAATGGACTTCTATGGGCTGGTCTGCAATACACCATTCTGAAGAAGTGAAGCCGCTGACTCATTTGGGGGCGTGGAATTTGTAGTCCCCGTGTGTCTCTATTGAGTTCCATTATGAAATAAAAGTTAAATATAAAAAAAGATCACACCCTTGTGAAGTGAGGGGCACTCTTATCATTGTACATCATTAATTCATTGTCAATGGCATTTAATGTTTGTGTGTACACAAAAATAGCTGATTTGCTCAGACACATGATGTAAATTCTCCATTCATTGTCAATTTAATGTTTTGGAAGAGAATCTAAAAAGGGGGCACTCTTATTATACATCATCGTTCTGGCCAATCACAATTGGGACAATGTTTGTGTGTACACAAACTCAAAACTGGCCATTCTTTATCAATGGCATTTAATGTTTGTGTTAGGACAAAGTTTGTGTTTACACACACACTAAAAGCTGGACATTAGGGGCTCGTGTGAAGTGAGGGGCTCCCACTGTCGCTGCCACATGACATCACAAGTGGGGTCCTGTTTTTTGGCTGACGTAATTTCTGAACGGCAGACATTGGAGTGCCTAGCGCTCCTCAAAAATATAAAATGTATGTGGGGGAAAAAAAGTGCAGAGGGTATTAAGTTAACCTACTGATGGTGTGGACAAGACATCTGGCACCAATCGTCTATATCGCCAGACCCTAATGGACATCACAACATAGAGGTTGTTTATCGTCTCCACCAGGCCGAAGGCATGGGGAGAGAGTATGTGTTGCACTGCGTCCGTGTGTGTGTGTGTGTGTCTCTGTCCGTCCGTCTACAGCTAATCTCCGGCACCGTTAACCTGGTCGATGCCAAATTTTGCACACACACTCCCTGGATGCCAACGATGAACCTCTGCCCCAAAATTACCAGAATTGCCTGTTATAGCGCCACCAGGAGGCCGACTTTTGAAAAACATTTTGTTTGATATTACTCCTCCAGATTCTGTCCAAATATCCCGCAAATCGTTACACACTATCTCTATAGTCATGTGTTCAAGCCGGATCTGTCCGATATTTCATATTCCATCCTAATTGGCTAACATTGGCTTTCAAAGTTTGCAGGATTGGCCTGTTTTGAACAAAAAAGCCTCAAATCATGAACGCAGCGTGCAATTTACGTGAAATCTTTCACAGACTTTCCTACTAGGTCGAGAAATATATCCGACCCTTTTCACATCGGCCTGTTATAGCGCCACCAACAGGTGGATTTTTGCAAAACACATTTTTGGAACAAAATGCCTCAAATCATCTAATTGCCATCCAAGGCGTAAGAAGAAATGGCACCCTTTTCACATTGGCCTCTTATAGCGCCAGCCACCAGGAGGCCACAACCTGACCTGCCCTGGTGGAGACCTGTGCCCTGAGGGGCACTTTATCTAGTAATTCATGCGTTGGCTCATCTTTGGCAATGTTCAGCAGGCACATCAACAGCTTTCTCCGTCCCAAAGGGTTCATGCTGGCACTGCAGTCATCATTGGGTCGATGATGAAAAAAATAATCATAAAGTTCATCGAGACAGGGATATAGATAATAAAATAAAGCCTCGTGTTTTTCCAGACGGTTTTGTTCAGAAACCATTTGGTACCTTCAGCCACACCACACTCTGATGAACACCTAGTGAGTTCACTGTACATTCACCCATTCTGGGCGGGAACCCCCTTTGGTGTTAGCATTATGTTGTGCTTTAGCTATTGAAGAATAGCAGATCTACAAGCTCATAGCGCGCCACCGAGTGGCGCGCTACGAGCTTGTAGGTCTGCTATTTTTGAAAACTCAAAGAACGACTGACATAGAAACATAGCTTTTTCAGAAAACTGTCAGGATGTAGAAGACATTTTTAGAATCTGATCTCGGGTCAAAATGGGTAAATTGCTACCATTACCCTGTATGCTTCCCTGTCTGTCTGTGACTGCCCGGGCCATGGGGATCATCATCACGTGCAGCCACTGCTTTTGCACTCGAGACGACAGGAGAAATGTCCTGTCGTGAGAACTGAATCTGCTGAACTGCGGGAATATGTTGATGATACGGAGAAGAGTAGACCATTACGTTTTGCTGCTGGCCATCTGCTGTAATGAGTCCTGCTGGCAGCTCCTCTACGACGTGGCTTTCTCCAACGGACACGCCAACGCCACCGTGCATTCCGTTCTCCGTCCTCACGGCCTCCTTCTCTGCCGCCATGGCCTCTCTGAACTTCTGCAGGTAGAGTTTGAGGGGATCCACGTACATGTCGAAGCCCAGCGAGGACAGGGCCCACAGGATGTCGTCTCCACTCGTGGTCTTTCTCCTCTCTTGGAGGCAGCGTTCGGCCGCCTCCGACGTGATGAAACTGATGAATTCGCTCACGCACTCCTGGATACAGACCTTGGAATCCTTGGATGTCTTTATAGTCTCTGGGATTGCGTTGTTCATGATGCGGGCGATGTTGGCGATGGGAAGAAAGATGTCCTGCTCCCTGAGGTTCTCCTTAACGCCCCCGTTGTCACGTCTCTCCTCGCCGTCATCACCGTAGTGAGCGGGGGGCGGGGCCATGTATTGACCAATGCCCATGTAGGATGCATCGGTTGAGGAGGTGTGCCTATCCATCTGTGAAGCTTGATTGGTTACCTCCGTGATACAGCTTTTTGATTGGACAAATCGCCAACAAATGAAAATGGCTGGTTACCTTTTTGATACAGCTTTTCGATTGGATGAATCTCCCAACAAATGAGAATCGCTGCTTAGCGTCTTAATGCAGCTTTTTGATTGGACGAATCACCGACGAATGAAATGGCTGCTCTGAAAACATGTGGTCTGCTTTTATGCAGAGAGCTACCTAACATGGCCTAATATGGAGGTCCATGTAAAGCTTACCCAAATATGGAGGTGCCCAAATATGGAGTTCCATGATGTCAGACTCTGAACTAGGAACACACACGCATGTGTTCGATTCCCACATTCTTTTCATGTTGGTTACAGATGTTGTTGTGAGTATCCTTGTGTCATTACAATAGGAAACAAAAGTCTGAATGTGCATTTGACCCTCCGTAGATCTGACTTTCATGTTGTATTGAATCTGTTGCTTGCAGACTGTATTCGCTGACCAGCCCCAGGTCGCTTACATCCAACAGGATGGAACGACACAACAGGTATGTTTTCCTCTGTGTCAAGATGTTTTCAGTCGGAGTCGGAACAACTTGAATTTGTCAAAGATAAAATACAGTGGTGGAAAGTAACTAAGTACTTTTACTTAAGTTCTGTACTTAAGTACAATTTTGAGGTATTTGTACTTTACTTGAGTGTTTCCAATTTCCAATACTTTTACTTCTACTCCACTACATCTCAGAGCCAAAATTTGTACTTTTACTTCACTACAATTATTTGAAAACTTCGCGTTGCCACGCATTGTGAGCTTGTAGATCTGCTATTTTCAATCGACTTTGTACACATTTTGAACTTGTGAAGTTGGACATTCTGCAATATGAATACTTTAAGTACATTTTGATGCCGATACTTTTGTACTTTTACTCAAGTACATTTTCAATTCCGTACTTTAACTTGTAACGAAGTAGTTCTAAATTGCAGTATTGGTACTTTTACTTAAGTAAAACAATTGAGTACTTTTTCCACCACTGTAAAATAGCATATTGCTGTTCATGCCTTTTGCAGTTACTGTCATGTTGCTTCATCAGCTCTACATATCTCTACATATCTCTTTACTGTTATTTCCAGGTCACCGTTCTGCTGCCCAGTGGACAGAACATGAACGCTGCCAACCTGCATGTCCTCAGTAACGTGGCAGAGAGCCCACAAGCCATCCTGGAGCCAGTGTCTCAGGTGGGTTCAAGTTCTTAGTCGCCACCACTGATCTCAGTTCGCTCTGAAAGAATATATATTCAAAGATTTGTGCCGCATTTTTACGGTTTTCAGAAACCTTTTTAAGGCGTTTTATAAGCGTTAGAATCAGCCTCAGTCCTAAATGGGTTCAATCATAGAATGATAGTAACAAAATATCTTGTTATTGTAATAATATAGTACCTAAACTACAGCATAATCAACACAGCCATCCATCTATAGAAAGTTCATATTATTTATTACTGCCTAATGTAATGTCTAAAACAGTGGTTCTCAAACCTTTTCATATTAATGAGCCCAAAATGAAACCGATTTGATGCACTATTAAAACATTTGATTGGGGACCCCCTGGAACCTCCTCAAGCACCCCTCTGGGTCCCCGGACACCACTTTGAGAACCACTAACGTCATGTTGTTAAACGCACACAGGAGCAGCTGTCTGCGTCCAACTCTCTCGCGTCCATGACCGGTCTGGGGGACCCCTCCACCAGTCCCCTGGGGGCCACAGACTCCACCGAGGACTCTGAGGAGGAGGAGGAAGAGGAGGATGACTCTGAGGCTGAGCTGGATGACTGCTGGGAACCCAGCCGACCGCAGTCCTTCAGCCCTCACCAGCTGTGTGAGTGCATGGCCACTTGAGTACTATATTCTGAACATGAGTTTTGATTTTGTTCCAACTGCCAGGGTGAATTGTAAAGGAAAAATCACACCCGTGTGAACTGAATGGTGTAAGGTATTATATAGCCTGATCAGCTCTGACGTAATGAAATCACACCCGGGTGAACTGGGTGACCGTAGCAACCATGCTAATTTTTTGCGCACAGACTAACAAAGCCAGTTGTAGGAGTGGTTTACACCACTCAAAAAAAAAGAAAAAAAGAAAAGCGATATATTAGGGAACAGTCAAGCTTAATAGACCTAGAATGGATGTGATATTACATCCATTTCATGTATTACATAATACTATATAGTATACGTATACACAGCCATTGACCACATCAAAGGGAGGCCATCATGGCTGCATTCTAACATGTAGTACTGTGTGTGTAGCTCTTCTCACATAGTTTTATATCCATCTGAAAGGTGCTTTGCGGTTGGTGTAGGCGTAATAATAATCACATCTGTCAATTCATGAATTGATAATTGATAACCTTATTGATCGATACCATACAGATTGGATTAAAAAAACATACATAGTGCTGCTTTAATTGGTAGTCATCATAGAAAGGAAACCAGCACCATGCATGACTGCTGAATGTTAACCTTTCTCTCTCTCTCTCTCTCTGTCTGTCTCTCTCTGTCTCTGTCTCTGTCTGTCTCTCTCTTTGTCTCTCTGTCTGTCTCTCTCTCTCTCTCTCTGTCTCTCTGTCTGTCTCTCTCTCTCTCTCTGTGTCTCTCTGTCTGTCTCTCTCTCTCTCTAGGGTGTGAGGAGTGTAACAACGCCAACACCTCTGTGTGTCCGCAGCACGGCCCGCTACACCCCATCCCCAACCGTCCGGTCATGTCCAAAGCCAGGGCCAGTCTACCCCTGGTCCTCTACATCGACCGCTTCCTGGGAGGGGTGTTCTCCAAGAGACGCATCCCCAAACGCACACAGTTTGGCCCCGTCGAGGGACCTCTGGTCAGCCAGAGTGACCTGAAGAGCCACTATATTCATCTCAAAGTAAGGCTCTCCATAAAGGGAAACATTAGGGCGACTGTGGCTCAGGAGGTAGAGCAGGTCGTCCAATGATCCATGGGTCGGCAGTTCGAATCCCGGCTCCTGTCTACAAGTGTCCTTGGGCAAGACACTGAACCCCAAATTGCTCCCGATGTGCTGGTTGGTACCTTGTAATACCAATCGGTGCATGAATGTGTGTGTGAATGGGTGAATGTAATGCACGTAATGCACAATCTATGTAAAGCGCCTTGGATAAAGGCACTATATAAATGCACCATTTACCATTTATTACAATTGTTGTAACGTCAATTGTTGTAATTGTCTAAAAAGGTTGTCTAGAGTTTAGACGACATTTATCAAACTTTGTCACTTGATTGTGGTTTAAAAAGTTTAAAATACAAGATCAAGTCTTTTTGATTATTCTTCTAATTATTCAGTTGATATATGGCATTAAGTTTAGTGTTTAGACCATAAAATTATGTTAAATGCTCAACACACGTTATCTTTCTGAACCCAAACCGACATCTTGAAATGTTATGGTCAATCACTGAATAATTTCACCTCTATTGAGATGTTTAACATTGCTAGCAAAAAAAGTGTTATGTGAGACTTATTCCTGTTCAGATTATTGTCAATAGCGGCTTAAAAAAAAGCCATCACGAGGAGATGGTTGAAAACAGACTCTGGATGGAAATTATTAAAGAAATATATCTCATGGAAAAAATGACTTATAATCTGAGGACCAAGGCAGAGCTATTTGAAAAAAACATGGGGAAAAAATGGTTGTACAAGACTTAATAGTGTATCTCCTTTTTTTGTGTTTTGTTTCTTTGTTTTTTTGTTATGTCTTTGTCTTATAGAGCGTTATGGTCCCGCCCCCTTTCATGACGACGCCAGACCCAGGAAATGAATCCCAATGCATTTTTCCCATAGACATTTCAAAACGTATTTATTTAAAGACGGTTACGCTGCGGACAAAGCCAACTCGAGTCGTGACAACTCATGACAACACAAACAATATTTTGGACCAAACAAATAATTACAAAGAAGAAAAACAACAACAAAAAGTGTTGTAACCTGCCGTTTTTTTCTTCTTTCTAATTATTTGTTCGGCCCAAAAAATTGTGTTTGTTGTCATGATTTGTCACGACAAGAGTTGGCTTTGTCCGCGGCGTAAACGTCTTTAAATAAATACTTTCTGAAAAGTCTATGAGGAAAATGAACGGAGAATCATTTCCTGGGCCCTGGTAGGGGGCGGGACTGCGACGCTCTATATCCTTTCAAAGGTACATGTGTTTTGTTGTTGTTTGGAAAATAAAAACAAAGTAGGTTTAAGTGTTTAATATGCTTCATGACTTGTAGCTGTGGACGCTGGATGGAAGCATTAAGGACGTAGAGAAGTCTGACGACATGTGGCTGGACCTGTCGGACGAGGACAGCTGTAACTGGATGATGTTCGTGAGGCCCGCCCAGAACCACCTAGAGCAGAACCTGGTGGCCTACCAGTACGGGTCGGAGATCTTCTACACCACCATCAAGAACATCCAGCCCAAACAGGAGCTCAAGGTAGGAGGAGCCTCGGTCCCAGGCTTACTTATCTGCGAAAAGAAAAGCCTGGTCACAACGTAAGGCAGAGAAGCTATCGGCGGATGTATCCTCCGGAACATCCGTCAGCTGTATTTCCCCCGGATACGATATTTTCTCGACCAATCACAACACATTCGCGGAGAATGTAAACTGATTTGTAAAGCATCAACGTCATTTCCTTGGGCGATACTTCCGCTAAAATCCCGCAACTTCCGATGATAGTCTTTCCAGCATAGGTCTTGCCCACGGTGAGGTAGGAGCCATTTTGGCTCATTCGCCTCTATGTCTCATTGACACCTGGCGTTAATATATGCAAAAAATGATTGGCCCGTTCTGAACATAGTTTGCATTTCCACTTTATGTATATACTGTAGGGATTAGGGATGCAACTGTTAATCGAACCATTCGATTAATAATAGTTCTCTTTTGAATATGTCATTATAGGTCAACCATCTACAATCTCACAAGGCATTGCATTGTGGAAGTGCAATTTTCATACATTTTCTCAAACTGTTGTGTGACAAAGTACGGCTAAAATACGGCTTAAGTGATTTGTTGATTCATACAATAAAAACTAAATATTATTTAATTACCGGTAAAGTAATTTATTGAATCGCTAAATAAATGGTGGACAGCTGCAGCCCTAATCTGCATTGCGTCTGCATTGTGATATTATCTCGTGTATGTATGCGGGAGAAGGCAAATCTGTCTATATCGTCAGCAGAGCAGAATTCATAACCACTGGCCCTCAGCCCGCTGTCATTGATGACTTACAGTAGCTTCCATCCACAGGTGTGGTACGCAGCATCGTTTTGTCATTGGTGACTTACAGTAGCTTCCATCCACAGGTGTGGTACGCAGCATCGTTTGTCTGTCATTGATGACTTACAGTAGCTTCCATCCACAGGTGTGGTACGCAGCATCGTTTGCCGAGTTCGTCAATCAGAAAATTCACGACGTCACCGAGGAGGAGAGGAAAGGTGAGAAGCATTCCTTGGAGCAGTTGATCTGTACCGACGTCACCAACAGGCTCACAAATATCCAATATACGATACGTAGCTGATCTACGAGCTAACAATGTATCACAGTTCACGATGCAACACCGTGTAAACTTGCAGATCACAAGTTAAGTCACTGCCCTCTGGTGTTTCTCCCTCAGTCTTGCGAGAACAGGAGAAGAACTGGCCGTGTTACGAGTGCAACCGTCGCTTTGTGAGCTCTGAGCAGCTACAGCAGCACCTCAACATGCACGACGAGAAGCTGGCCTCCGTCACCAGGTAACGTTTAAGCCATTTAGACATGAGGACGATTCTTAAAAAATTATCTAAACTGCCTCCCCCTGGCCAGCCGGGGCGCCTGATGGAGGGGAAAGGAACTGGTTGGAATAACGTGTTCCCTCCACGCGCTACGTCCAACCAGGGAAACTCCCCCCTGTCAGGTGTAAAGGAGCAACTTGGACACTCAGGCATGAAGGAAGCATGAGTTCAAGTCCGTTGCTCTCCCCATGTCCCCCATATATGGGGACTAGGTTGGCGGAGGGTGTGTAGAGCCCAGGACCACATTAGATAATTGACACAGGGGTGAAAAAATGGGTTACAAAATCGTGGGATAAAAATTATAAAAGTAAAAAAAACTAAATGATCTAATCTCCAATCCTCCTTCTGTTACAGATCCAGGGGGCGGGGCCGAGGACGAGGCAGGAAGCGGTTCGGCACCGGGAGGAGACCGGGCCGGCCGCCCAAATTCATCCGCCTGGATCCACCGGCGGACAGCGGCGGAGACAAGACACCGGTACTGGGACGCATTTACATTTCACTACACATCACCAACATTATTAAGTGATCAATAACCAACAGGTTAGAGCTGCAGTGATGGGTTTCTGTGATCACAGAGGCCTTCCTCCTCACTCTTCTGTGATCACAGAGGCCTTCCCCCTCACTCTTCTTTCTGTGATCACAGAGGCCTTCCTCCTCACTCTTCCCGTCTGTCTACACTTCTGTCTATTTAACCCCTTTAGGTGTTAGCATTATGCTATACTTTAGCTATTGAAAAATAGCAGATCTACAAGCTTGTAGCGCGGCACCGAGTGCCGCGCTACGAGCTTGTAGGTCTGCTATTTTTGAAAAATCGTGAAAATGTAGTGCAAATCTTTGGGGGGGGGGGGGGGGGGGTCCCTGAAACAACATATTTTCAGATGGGGGGTCGGCGGCCAAATACATAATAATCTTGGGGCTCCTTGACATGAAAATGTTTGAGAATGACATGGAAACATAGGGTTTTTCAGAAAACTGTCAGGATTTAGTAAGACATTTGTAGAATCGTCCTCCTCAGGTTGAAATGGGTTAATGTATTTGAGACACCAGTACAAACGTTCCATCTCTATATTTGGACGCTGAATTTTCTTCCTCAGGAGATGCTGCGCCTGACGGTCAAGCAGCCCCTGGAGGAGTGCCTGGAGGCGTCGCACAACGGCCTGAAGGTGGTGCAGGTGGAGCCGGGCCAGGAGGGAGAGCTGGTGTCGGAGGCGGAGGAGGAGGAGGGCCACGAGCCGGCCGCGGCCTCCCCCGCGGCGGAGGAGGAGGAGGGGCCCGTCCCCGAGCCCGACGCGTCGTCGCCCCCCACAGCGGACACACTGCCCGTCCTGGTGAAGGAGGACCCGGCGGCACAGAACTGCCAAGCGGACCCCCAGTGCCACCTCACGTCTCAGGACATGCGTCGCGCTAAGAGGATCCGGGTGAGGCCAGAGGAGAACCTTCATACGTTTCATATTCTGGGCTTTTCCTTCCTTTGCCATTAGTAGCAAAAGCCGTCCAGTGTTATAGAGCGTGGCAGTCCCGCCCCCTTTCATGACGACGCCAGGTTCAGGAAATAGTTCCCAATGCATTTTTCCCATAGACATTTCAAAACTTATTTATTTAAAGGTATATTCAGTGATTTGACTTAATCTAAATATCACTTATTTTTTATTTTTTTCTGGATAATCCTCCCTACTATAGAGTGTGCTGACCATATAAGGAGTTCCTCCCTGTCCCCAGTGAGCCCCTGTGGTCAAAAAACCCTAGTTTCAGTTTTGGTGGCGGGTGGCAAAGCCTTCATCCAATCAGGATGAGAGGGGCCTTCCTCCAATCATGATCGAGTGGGGGCGGGCCTTGGTGCACATGCTGTTGGCCTGTTGCACTTCCCCCCACTGTCGAGCGTGCATGTGCACATTTTGTTACCAGGGCGGACTGGGTGGTTTTCCAAATCACTCAAATCACTGAATGCTCCTTTAAAGACCTTATAAGCGTCGTACAAAGCCAACTCTTGTCGTGACAAATCATGACAACAAATATTTTGGACCAAACAAATAATTACAAAGAAGAAAAACCACCCAAAAAAAAGTGTTGTAACCTGCCGTTTTCTTCTTCTTTCTAATTATTTGTTCAGCCCGAAAAAAATTGTTTGTTGTCATGATTTGTCACGACAAGAGTTGGCTTTGTCCGCGGCGTAAACGTCTTTAAATAAATACTTTCTGAAAAGTCTATGAGGAAAATGAACGGGGATTTATTTTTCCCGGGTCTCTCGAGGGGGCGAGGGACTGCGACGCTCTATTGTGTACTGTACTGTAAGCACCATAATGATGAGCATTCCTGGAAAATATGCAAATTCGCTGCATGCACACAAAATTATGCATGAATGTACAGTTGAGAGCAGACGGGCGAGTAGAATTGTGGGGGGAAAAAAATGTATTTTTTTTAAGAGGAAGATGAGCTCCAAAAGATGTTGCCTTTTTTTTGGTTTATCGTCTGAATAAAACACTCAATCCACTCCTGGTTTAAGCATCCTGGCTTGTTTGTGGGTGTAGCAATCAATAATAATACAACATGCTTCCATTTACAGTAAATGGAACTCTGGGATCTGTATTATGAAAATGCACTTGATGTGAACATCAGTCACAACCGGTGTCACCAAGTCCAACAAAACCGACGATCTTCAGGAGTAACACTAAAACTGAATTGTGCATTGACAAAATCAATGTATTTAATGCACACAGCACAGCATTTGTTTTTTTATCTCCACATGGTAGAAAATGTCTGTACGGCATGCATGTATCGCATGCTCACGACTCAGGGGGGAAAGGGCAATAGGATTCTTGTCAATATCATAATATAGCCATAGGAGGTGAACGTGCTTTTTGAAGTGGCTCTATAATCTCACTAGACTTGATGTTTGTCTCTCTTCCTTCAATGTGTGCTGCCCTGACAGATGGATGTACAGGTAGGTGGGACGCAGAGGACGGCTATGGTCATTTCACCGGTTGTGGATATAGGAAATACTTTAACCCATTTTGAAAAATAGCAGATCTACAAGCTCGTAGCGCGCCACCGAGTGGCGCGCTACGAGCTTGTAGGTCTGCTATTTTTTTTTAAATATTGAAAATATGCCTCAAATTTGGAATATTTTTTTTTCAGAACAAATGTTTTTAACTCAAATCTTTGCTTCTGGGGAGGTCCCTGGAACAACATATTTTCAGATGGGCGTCGGAGGCCAATTACAGTTCATTTTTGGGGTCCTTCACATGAAATATTGAGTGATATAGGGTATAGGCCTAGAAACATAGGTATTTCAGAAAACTGTCAGGATTTAGAAGACATTCTTTTCAGGCCTGCATGGGTTAACTAGCTCCTCCACCCCTCTACGTTGCATCCGGTCTATTTGTTTTGTCGTGCTGGGCAATATTTAGCAGCAGGTCCTCCAATATGATGGTTTATTATACAACAATTCTACATTGAAGTACAGAGAGTTATTTTCAATGTAGCCAATGGAACTGATTTGCTAAAACCGTGTATGTGTATTTTTCAACCTCTTTATACAAAACATAAATAGCAATCAACATCACCAATTCTAAGACAAACTAAACATTTTATTGTGTGATATTAACATAAATCCTGTCATTAATGTAGCTTAGATAGAAGGTGACGGTATATCGATAATCAGCATTCGTTCCATAACGACCTAAATGTTTATTGTAGTCCTGTGGTGTGGGGGATAACTTTAGGATAGGGTCTCATATACGCATCTGAAAGGGAGTAGCCGACACATGCTAAGGCCTCATTCACACGTATCAAACACCAATCAAGCAAATGTTTGGTCGTTTTTTTTGTTTTTTAGGCCACCACAATGCTTTTCCAATGGGAGTCACATGGTTTGATTAAACATCTGTGTTTGATTGCTGATTGCTGGTGGTGTTCTGCCCCTCCCCCCCCATCAAACACAAATGTTTGGTCAAACCATGTGACTCCCATTGGAAAAGCATTGTGGTGGCCTAAAAAAACGACCAAACATTTGCTTGAATGGTGTTTGATACGTGTGAATGAGGCCCAAGGAATCAGGTGGGCAATCACACCCAATTAGTCCAATTAGTATTGGATTCGGGCCGGATGTGACTGCTTAAATCAGTCAATCACCCACACCACAATCCCATATTTCCCAGCACCTGTTCTATATCTGCCCAAACCCCACCGTTGCCCTCGTTCTAACCGTCTCCTCTCTCTCCCCACGCCCGCCCGCCCGCCCCGGTGTTCTTCAGAACGCGGCGCTGCAGCACCTCTTCATCCGGAAGAGCTTCCGTCCCTTCAAGTGCCCGCACTGCGGCAAGGCCTTCCGCGACAAGGACAAGCTGGAGCAGCACGTGCGCGTGCACGGGCGCGAGGCCTACGGCTTCTCCTGCCACCTCTGCAGCAAGAGCTTCCTGAGCGACGGCGCCCTGGAGGACCATCTGGCGCTGCACTCGGAGAACCGCTCCTACGCCTGCCTCCTGTGCCTGGAGACCTTCGAGCGGCTGGAGCTGCTCAAGGAGCACGTGGGCGTGCACGCTGGCGTGGACGGCTGCTTCACCTGCCCCTCCTGCAAGAAGACCTTCACCGACTTCATCCAGGTGCTCACTGATGATCACCTTTGTTTACTAATTAATCGTTCGGCTTTCAATTAACACTCCCATCGCCCAGGACGAAGTTCTTTGTCCTTTCTATTAGTAACGCCCATCGCCCAGGACGAAGTATTGCATGGCTGTATAGCCCAGGCGCGCCTCCTGGGCTCTCCTCGGTGACGCGCAAGAGTGAGGCGTCATCGAAAAACTCCCTCCCCTGTTTAGCTGATGAAAACGAAAATCTTAAAACGTTCATAAATCGCGATCTAAATCATCCCGTCTTTTTCTGAAAAAAGATCCTGTGTTAGACGGCGCTCCGCGGTCCAGTCGCTAGTCTCGATAGATTTATTCTTGTCTCCCGTTGTTGTCGATCGACTCTAAAGTGCTGTGGCTATTGTTAGCTGCTACACAACATCATGAACTTCCGGCCGGTCCGTCCGGAAAAGGCGTCCGTGTTTATAAATCGACTGGGCGCATGAATGTAATGGATTAAATAGTTCCGGGCAATTAAAGTGTTAACACCCAGAACGCCCAGGACGAAGTATCTTCGTCTTTTCTATTAGTAACGCCCGACGCCCAGGACAAAGTATTGTCCTGGGCTTTTAGATCTGCTATTTTCGGTGAATGTTCCATGCCCGCTATGGGGATGGATGCGTAGCGTTCATAAGACCTGACTTGACTACTATAACCATCGAAGTGGATTGTTTTCATCTCCAGGTGAAGAAACACATACGCTGCTTCCATTCCGAGAAGATCTTCCAGTGTCCAGACTGCGACAAGGCTTTCTCTCGGCCCGACAAGCTGCGTCTCCACATGCTGCGACACTCGGACCGCAAGGACTTCCTCTGCTCCACGTGTGGGAAACAGTTCAAGGTAACGAACGGAAAGGAATTATAGCGCGCTCCGCCATAGAAGTTTAGGGATAAGGGGTTTAGCGGTGACGAAAATGGAGCCCTATATATATACTATTATGATATAATTGAATGTTATGGGAGACTGTGAAACTTGTATGACCGCCTGCAGTTCTTGGGTGATATTATGGGTGATGTTATGTTTTTTAATGCTGTGTTTTTTTTAGTTTTTTGAGTGGTGCAAACCACTCCAACAACCAGCTTTGTCTGTATCTATGTGTCTATGTGTCTATGTATGTGTGTACCTGTACGTGGGGCCCAAATAATTGAGCATGGTTACTACGGTCACTGACATTACGTCAGACCACAGCTGATCAGGCTATATAAGACCTTGCACCACTCAGTTCACACAAGTGTGATTTTTTTTTTACTGTGCACAACAACTCACTGTATGAAGTTCTAGACCAGGGGTTCTCAACCCGTGGGTCGCGACCCCTCGGGGGGTCGCCAAATTATTTTAGGGGGTCCCCAAATTATTAAAAAAAAAAAAAAAAAAAGGGGGGTTTTTTTTAATTTTATTTTCACAATTTTTCAAAAATAGCAGACCTACAAGCTCGTAGCGCGCCACTCGGTGGCCACTCGGTGGCGCGCTATGAGCTTGTAGATCTGCTATTTTTCAATAGCTAAATTATAACAATGCTTAAAACACCAAAAGGGGTTCCCGCCCAAAATGGTTTAAGGTTATTGTAGCAGTCAATTTATATTGGGGGTCGGGAGGGGGCGGGGCGGGGGTCCCGAGACGTTGCCAAAGCATTTCCGGGGGTCCCCGGCCAAAAACGTTGAGAACCCCTGTTCTAGACAACTAGCATGCTTATGAATGATGATGTTTTGCATTTCCTGGGCCTCTCTAGAGGAAAGACAAGCTGCGGGAACACATGCAGCGCATGCACAACCCCGACAGGGAGGCCAAGAAGGCGGACCGCGTCCACCGCTCCAAGACGCTGAAGATGAAGGTTCCCACCACGGACTTCGAGAGCTTCATGTTCAAGTGCCGTGTGTGCATGATGGGCTTCAGAAGGCGAGGCATGCTGGTCAGTATCACATGATGGGGTTCAGAAGGCGAGGCATGCTGGTCAGTATCACATGATGGGCTTCAGAAGGCGAGGCATGCTGGTCAGTATCACAGTGTGCATGATGGGCTTCAGAAGGAGAGGCATGCTGGTCAGTATCACAGTGTGCATGATGGGCTTCAGAAGGAGAGGCATGCTGGTCAGTATCACATGATGGGGTTCAGAAGGAGAGGCATGCTGGTCAGTATCACATGATGGGGTTCAGAAGGCGAGGCATGCTGGTCAGTATCACAGTGTGCATGATGGGGTTCAGAAGGAGAGGCATGCTGGTCAGTATCACAGTGTGCATGATGGGCTTCAGAAGGCGAGGCATGCTGGTCAGTATCACAGTGTGCATGATGGGGTTCAGAAGGAGAGGCATGCTGGTCAGTATCACAGTGTGCATGATGGGGTTCAGAAGGAGAGGCATGCTGGTCAGTATCACAGTGTGCATGATGGGGTTCAGAAGGAGAGGCATGCTGGTCAGTATCACATGATGGGGTTCAGAAGGAGAGGCATGCTGGTCAGTATCACATGATGGGGTTCAGAAGGAGAGGCATGCTGGTCAGTATCACATGATGGGCTTCAGAAGGAGAGGCATGCTGGTCAGTATCACAGTGTGCATGATGGGGTTCAGAAGGCGAGGCATGCTGGTCAGTATCACAGTGTGCATGATGGGGTTCAGAAGGAGAGGCATGCTGGTCAGTATCACATGATGGGGTTCAGAAGGAGAGGGATGCTGGTCAGTATCACATGATGGGGTTCAGAAGGAGAGGGATGCTGGTCAGTATCACATGATGGGGTTCAGAAGGAGAGGGATGCTGGTCAGTATCACATGATGGGGTTCAGAAGGAGAGGGATGCTGGTCAGTATCACATGATGGGGTTCAGAAGGAGAGGGATGCTGGTCAGTATCACATGATGGGCTTCAGAAGGAGAGGGATGCTGGTCAGTATCACAGTGTGTATGATGGGGTTCAGAAGGAGAGGGATGCTGGTCAGTATCACAGTGTGTATGATGGGGTTCAGAAGGAGAGGGATGCTGGTCAGTATCACATGATGGGGTTCAGAAGGAGAGGGATGCTGGTCAGTATCACATGATGGGCTTCAGAAGGAGAGGGATGCTGGTCAGTATCACAGTGTGTATGATGGGGTTCAGAAGGAGAGGCATGCTGGTCAGTATCACAGTGTGCATGATGGGCTTCAGAAGGCGAGGCATGCTGGTCAGTATCACATGATGGGGTTCAGAAGGCGAGGGATGCTGGTCAGTATCACATGATGGGCTTCAGAAGGAGAGGCATGCTGGTCAGTATCACATGATGGGGTTCAGAAGGAGAGGCATGCTGGTCAGTATCACATGATGGGGTTCAGAAGGCGAGGGATGCTGGTCAGTATCACAGTGTGCATGATGGGGTTCAGAAGGCGAGGCATGCTGGTCAGTATCACATGATGGGGTTCAGAAGGAGAGGCATGCTGGTCAGTATCACATGATGGGGTTCAGAAGGAGAGGCATGCTGGTCAGTATCACATGATGGGGTTCAGAAGGAGAGGCATGCTGGTCAGTATCACATGATGGGGTTCAGAAGGCGAGGCATGCTGGTCAGTATCACATGATGGGGTTCAGAAGGCGAGGCATGCTGGTCAGTATCACATGATGGGGTTCAGAAGGCGAGGCATGCTGGTCAGTATCACATGATGGGGTTCAGAAGGAGAGGCATGCTGGTCAGTATCACATGATGGGGTTCAGAAGGCGAGGCATGCTGGTCAGTATCACATGATGGGGTTCAGAAGGCGAGGCATGCTGGTCAGTATCACATGATGGGGTTCAGAAGGCGAGGCATGCTGGTCAGTATCACATGATGGGGTTCAGAAGGAGAGGCATGCTGGTCAGTATCACATGATGGGGTTCAGAAGGCGAGGCATGCTGGTCAGTATCACATGATGGGGTTCAGAAGGCGAGGCATGCTGGTCAGTATCACAGTGTGCATGATGGGGTTCAGAAGGCGAGGCATGCTGGTCAGTATCACAGTGTGCATGATGGGGTTCAGAAGGAGAGGCATGCTGGTCAGTATCACATGATGGGGTTCAGAAGGAGAGGCATGCTGGTCAGTATCACATGATGGGGTTCAGAAGGCGAGGCATGCTGGTCAGTATCACAGTGTGCATGATGGGGTTCAGAAGGCGAGGCATGCTGGTCAGTATCACATGATGGGGTTCAGAAGGCGAGGGATGCTGGTCAGTATCACATGATGGGGTTCAGAAGGAGAGGCATGCTGGTCAGTATCACAGTGTGCATGATGGGGTTCAGAAGGCGAGGCATGCTGGTCAGTATCACATGATGGGGTTCAGAAGGCGAGGGATGCTGGTCAGTATCACATGATGGGGTTCAGAAGGCGAGGGATGCTGGTCAGTATCACATGATGGGGTTCAGAAGGAGAGGCATGCTGGTCAGTATCACAGTGTGCATGATGGGGTTCAGAAGGCGAGGCATGCTGGTCAGTATCACATGATGGGCTTCAGAAGGCGAGGCATGCTGGTCAGTATCACATGATGGGGTTCAGAAGGCGAGGCATGCTGGTCAGTATCACATGATGGGGTTCAGAAGGCGAGGCATGCTGGTCAGTATCACAGTGTGCATGATGGGGTTCAGAAGGAGAGGCATGCTGGTCAGTATCACAGTGTGCATGATGGGGTTCAGAAGGAGAGGCATGCTGGTCAGTATCACATGATGGGGTTCAGAAGGAGAGGCATGCTGGTCAGTATCACATGATGGGGTTCAGAAGGCGAGGCATGCTGGTCAGTATCACATGATGGGGTTCAGAAGGCGAGGCATGCTGGTCAGTATCACATGATGGGGTTCAGAAGGCGAGGCATGCTGGTCAGTATCACAGTGTGTATGATGGGGTTCAGAAGGCGAGGGATGCTGGTCAGTATCACAGTGTGCATGATGGGGTTCAGAAGGCGAGGCATGCTGGTCAGTATCACAGTGTGCATGATGGGGTTCAGAAGGAGAGGCATGCTGGTCAGTATCACAGTGTACATGATGGGGTTCAGAAGGCGAGGCATGCTGGTCAGTATCACAGTGTGCATGATGGGGTTCAGAAGGCGAGGCATGCTGGTCAGTATCACATGATGGGGTTCAGAAGGCGAGGCATGCTGGTCAGTATCACAGTGTACATGATGGGGTTCAGAAGGCGAGGCATGCTGGTCAGTATCACAGTGTGCATGATGGGGTTCAGAAGGAGAGGCATGCTGGTCAGTATCACAGTGTACATGATGGGGTTCAGAAGGAGAGGGATGCTGGTCAGTATCACAGTGTGTATGATGGGGTTCAGAAGGAGAGGCATGCTGGTCAGTATCACAGTGTGCATGATGGGGTTCAGAAGGCGAGGGATGCTGGTCAGTATCACAGTGTGTATGATGGGGTTCAGAAGGAGAGGCATGCTGGTCAGTATCACAGTGTACATGATGGGGTTCAGAAGGAGAGGCATGCTGGTCAGTATCACAGTGTGCATGATGGGGTTCAGAAGGCGAGGCATGCTGGTCAGTATCACATGCTCATCAGTGGCGTGCACAGACATTTAGAGGGGCAGGTGCTCAAGTTAAAAAAGGGCACCTTGTGCAGCGCGTGGAACCGGCCGGTTGCCTTAATCCATTTTGGGCGGGAACCCCTTTTGGTGTTAGCATTATGTTATGCTTTAGCTATTGAAAAATAGCAGATCTACAAGCTCATAGCGCGCCACCGAGTGGTATTTTTGAAAAATCAAAAATCAAAAAAAAGATTTCAAAAGGGCACATTGCCAAAAGGGCAGGGGGTGCTCTAGCACCCCCTAGTGTCTATCTATGCACGCCACTGATGCTCATAAATGGTGTATATATATATACCGTATATATCCCATTTTTGGGCGGAAACCCCTTTTGGTGTTTTAAACATGTTATAATTTAGCTATTGAAAAATAGCAGAGCAGTTACATTTAGGTAATCATACCAGTCATTCTATACTATATGTGGAAGGTAATCAAAACCTTCACCACTCATGCCTAATGTGATGTGACAAAGAAAAAACATATAATCTGTTATAAAAAAATATATATTATTATTTTTTCCTTTGACCTGAGATCAGATTCTAAAAATGTCTTCTACATCCTGACAGTTTTCTGAAAAGGCTATGTTTCTATGTCAGTCGTTCTTCGATTTTTCAAAAATAGCATACCCTACAAGCTCGTAGCGCGCCACTCGGTGGCGCGCTATGAGCTTGTAGATCTGCTATTTTTCAATAGCTAAAGCATAACATAATGCTAACACCAAAAGGGGTTCCCGCCCAGAATGGGTTAACCACACGACCACGCTGCCTAGTGTAAAAGTATTTTTGAAGAATTCATGTAAATGCTGACCTAAGAGTATTTCTCTCCATGCTGACCTAAGAGTATATTTCTCTCCATGCTGACCTAAGAGTATATTTCTCTCCATGCTGACCTAAGAGTATTTCTCTCCAGGTGAATCATCTGTCAAAGCGTCATCCAGACATGCGTATAGACGACGTCCCTGAACTCACTCTACCCATCATCAAACCCAACAGAGACTACTTCTGCCAGTACTGTGACAAGGTAGGTTCTGTTGGACTCACTCTACCCATCATCAAACCCAACAGAGACTACTTCTGCCAGTACTGTGACAAGGTAGGTTCTGTCCCTGAACTCACTCTACCCATCATCAAACCCAACAGAGACTACTTCTGCCAGTACTGTGACAAGGTAGGTTCTGTCCCTGAACTCACTCTACCCATCATCAAACCCATCTGATTGTCTTCTGTCTGTCTGTCTGTCTGTCTGTCTGTCTGTCTGTCTGTCTGTCTGTCTGTCTGTCTGTCTGTCTGTCTGTCTGTCTGTCAGTCAGTCAATGGTAGTCCCTTATTGGGTGTTGATGTTGACGTAACTAGGGTACGTCAACATCGAGTCGAGGGCGACTGTGGCTCAGGAGGTAGAGCAGGTCGTCCAATGATCCATGGGTCGGCGGTTCGAATCCCGGCTCCTCCTGTCTACATGTCGAAGTGTCCTTGGGCAAGACACTGAACCCCAAATTGCTCCCGATGTGCTGGTTGGTGCCTTGCATGGCTTCCGACGCAATCGGTGTATGAATGTGTGTGTGAATGGGTGTATGAATGTGTGTGTGAATGGGTGAATATAATGCACAGTCTATGTAAAGCGCCTTGGATAAAGGCGCTATATAAATGCACCATTTACCATTTAGGGTACATTTCAAGGTTGGTATGAGGTCAGTAACAGGTCTAAAGGATGTAGAACAGCAGTAGTAATAGACATCAGTCAGTAGCAGTACTTGCGTGCTCTGCTTGCTCACTGTGCAAGTTGGCAGGTCATCTCTAGTTTATTTTAATTCAAGTTGGCAGGTCATCTCTAGTTTATTTTAATTCAAGTTGGCAGGTCATCTCTAGTTTATTTTAATTCAAGTTGGCAGGTCATCTCTAGTTTATTTTAATTCAAGTTGGCAGGTCATCTCTAGTTTATTTTAATTCAAGTTGGCAGGTCATCTCTAGTTTATTTTAATTCAAGTTGGCAGGTCATCTCTAGTTTATTTTAATTCAAGTTGGCAGGTCATCTCTAGTTTATTTTAATTCAAGTTGGCAGGTCATCTCTAGTTTATTTTAATTCAAGTTGGCAGGTCATCTCTAGTTTATTTTAATTCAAGTTGGCAGGTCATCTCTAGTTTATTTTAATTCAAGTTGGCAGGTCATCTCTAGTTTATTTTAATTCAAGTTGGCAGGTCATCTCTAGTTTATTTTAATTCAAGTTGGCAGGTCATCTCTAGTTTATTTTAATTCAAGTTGGCAGGTCATCTCTAGTTTATTTTAATTCAAGTTGGCAGGTCATCTCTAGTTTATTTTAATTCAAGTTGGCAGGTCATCTCTAGTTTATTTTAATTCAAGTTGGCAGGTCATCTCTAGTTTATTTTAATTCAAGTTGGCAGGTCATCTCTAGTTTATTTTAATTCAAGTTGGCAGGTCATCTCTAGTTTATTTTAATTCAAGTTGGCAGCTCATCTCTAGTTTATTTTAATTCAAGTTGGCAGCTCATCTCTAGTTTATTTTAATTCCGATTTTCGTTACTTTGAGCATATTCAGAAATGCAACCCCCTTCCAAATGATTTGGCGAGCCCTCCAGGGGCCACGAAACCACTGACCCTAACCCTAACCCTAACCCTCCAGGGGCCACGAAACCACTGCATTAGACCATCAGGCTGTATCTGGTCACCACATTTCCTCTGGACATGATGAATGTATGTGTGCCATCTCAGGTGTATAAGAGTGGACATGATGAATGTATGTATAATTCCAGGTGTATAAGAGTGCCAGTAAGAGGAACATGATGAATGTATGTCTGCCATCTCAGGTGTATAAGAGTGGACATGATGACTGTATGTATGTTTCAGGTGTATAAGAGTGCCAGTAAGAGGAACATGATGACTGTATGTATGTTTCAGGTGTATAAGAGTGCCAGTAAGAGGAACATGATGACTGTATGTATGTTTCAGGTGTATAAGAGTGCCAGTAAGAGGAAGGCCCACATACTGAAGAACCACCCAGGGGCAGAGTTGCCGCCCAGCATCCGCAAGCTCCGCCCGGCTGCTCCCGGGGAGCCAGACCCCATGCTGAGCACGCACACCCAGCTCACAGGCACCATCGCCAGCGCGCCCGTCTGCTGCCCTCACTGTGCCAAGCAGTACAGCAGCAAGGTGAGCTCCACGCCCCCACCCCTCTCTCTCTCTCTCTCTCTCTCTCTCTCTCTCTCTCTCTCTCTCTCTCTCTCTCTCTCTCTCTCTCTGTGCCAAGCAGTACAGCAGCAAGGTGAGCTCCACGCCACACCCAGACACCCCCCCACCCCTCTCTCTCTCTCTCTCTCTCTCTCTCTCTCTCTCTCTCTCTCTCTCTCTCTCAAGCAGTACAGCAGCAAGGTGAGCTCCACGCCACACCCAGGCACCCCCCCACCCCTCTCTCTCTCTCTCTCTCTCTCGACATCGTCCTCAGACGAGCCCTCCATCGGCGTCTCCAGTCATCTCCATATTTGTGCTTTCTGCACCAGCATCTTTCTTTAGTACGTCCACGTAGGTATAGGTGAGGGACGTCCTCTCGATCGATGCCGGTGTGTTGGTTAACTTGGTTCCCACAGTACAAGCTTTTTGGCCGGGAGTTTTTCTATAATCTTTATCCCACGATTTTGTAACCCACTTTTCACCCCTGTGTCAATTATCTAATGTGATCCTGGGCTCTACACACCCTCCGCCAACCTAGTCCCCATATATGGGGGACATGGGGAGAGCAACGGACTTGAACTCATGCTTCCTTCATGCCTGAGTGTCCAAGTTGCTCCTTTACACCTGACAGGGGGGAGTTTCCCTGGTTGGACGTAGCGCGTGGAAGGAACACGTTATTCCAACCAGTTCCTTTCCCCTCCATCAGGCGCCCCGGCTGGCCAGGGGGAGGCAGTTTAGAGACCAGGATTACTGCATGTTTTTTGTGAGGGTGGGGGTTAGGGGAAATAACCAATAATAACACCTGGACCACTTATTTAACGTCATCCTCCTTGATTCATCTGTGTTTCCCCTTCATGTTGTTGCGTCTCAGACCAAGATGGTCCAGCACATCAGGAAGAAACATCCAGAGTTCGCTCAGATGGCCAACAGCACCGCTGTGATCAGCAGCAGCCCTTCTGTCATTAACGCAGACGGAACCACGGCCGAGACCGTAGTGGTAAGAAGACTACAATATACTAGAACAGGGGTTCTCAACCCGTGGGTCGCGACCCCTCGGGGGGTCGCCAAATTATTTTAGGGGGTCCCCAAATTATTTTCAAAAAAAAAAAAAGATTTATTTTTAAATTTTATTTTCACTTTTTAAAAAAAATAGCAGACCTACAAGCTCGTAGCGCGCCACTCGGTGGCGCGCTATGAGCTTGTAGATCTGCTATTTTTCAATAGCTAAATTATAACAATGCTTAAAACACTAAAAGGGGTTCCCGCCCAAAATGGGTTAATGGTTAATGTAGCAGTCAATTTATATTGGGGGTCGGGAGGGGGCGGGGCGGGGGTCCCGAGACATTGCCAAAGCATTTCCGGGGGTCCCCGGCCAAAAACGTTGAGAACCCCTGTACTAGAACATACTATCTACTCTAGAGAACCTTTTAACCGTAGTGGTAAGAACACTACAATATACTGTATACTAGAACATACTATCTACTCTAGAGAACCTTTTAACCGTAGTGGTAAGAACACTACAATATACTGTATACTAGAACATACTATCTACTCTAGAGAACCTTTTAACCGTAGTGGTAAGAACACTACAATATACTGTATACTAGAACATACTATCTACTCTAGAGGACCTTTTAACCGTAGTGGTAAGAACACTACAATGTACTGTATACTAGAACATACTATCTACTCTAGAGAACCTTTTAACCATAGTGGTAAGAACACTACAATATACTGTATACTAGAACATACTATCTACTCTAGAGAACCTTTTAACCATAGTGGTAAGAACACTACAATATACTGTATACTAGAACATACTATCTACTCTAGAGAACCTTTTAACCGTAGTGGTAAGAACACTACAATATACTGTATACTAGAACATACTATCTACTCTAGAGAACCTTTTAACCGTAGTGGTAAGAACACTACAATATACTGTATACTAGAACATACTATCTACTCTAGAGAACCTTTTAACCGTAGTGGTAAGAACACTACAATATACTGTATACTAGAACATACTATCTACTCTAGAGAACCTTTTAACCGTAGTGGTAAGAACACTACAATATACTGTATACTAGAACATACTATCTACTCTAGAGAACCTTTTAACCGTAGTGGTAAGAACACTACAACATACTGTATACTAGAACATACTCTACTCTAGAGAACCTTTTAACAAGACCAATTATTTGTTCACAAACATTGAGACTAAACGCAACATATCCCCAAACCTGCTGAGTGCAGTGACCACTGTTTCCATTGCATGTTATGAGAGATGGGGTTCATGTGGTGCCGGCCTGCCGGATAAGCACGCCTGGTGCTTATCAGTGTGACATGTACAGTACAGTACATTACAAGTAAGACGCGCGAACGCGGGAAGCGAACGCAGCTCGTAAATTGCAATAACAACAATTAGAATAAATTACGTACTTTTTTAAGGTTTTTTTTAAGTTCTCTTTTTTTTTAAGTTAAGTTTTTTGTGCGCGTGTGTGTGTGTGTTTTGTGTGTGATACAGCTGCGCCCTCTGGACTCACAGAGTCACAGACACACAGACAGACAGTTTAGGCCAGCTTCTATAGTTAGTGCTCACTGCGTTCGCAATCACTGTGTTCGCAATCACTGCGTTCGCAATCATGCCAAATAGTTGCCTCTGTCACACTCCAATTCACTTTACGGATAAGGAGGATATTGGTCATGCCTTATGACATCATAAGGCACATGAGGCTGTTTTGTGTATAGCACAGGGAGAATTCATTCCACAGGGACATTTTTTTTTCCAACAATGTATTTATTTTCCTTTTTTACACACAAATGACAATACAAATATACAAAAAAACAACAACAATGAACAGTACAAGACAATTACTGATATAAAGAAAGCAAAACAACAATAACCAAAAACAACAACAAAACAAAACAAAAACAACAACAGCACTACTCCTCTTCAGCTCCATCCATTAAATGTGACAAATTCTTGTTCTTTATGTATCTTATAAAACGGCCCCACACCTCCTGAAACATTTCTTGTTTGTCCTTAAGAATGTATGCAATCTTTTCCAAAGGTAAACATAAAGGCAATTCCCTGAACCACTGTGTAATACTTGGTTTGTCTGGCCTCTTCCAGGTCAATGCTATCACTCTCTTAGCTTGTAAAAGACATATATCTATAAACATTTGTTCATTACGCTTTATCTTGTGTCCCTCCGGATATAGACCGAGCAGGAAGAACTTTGGTTCTGGTACAATATTTATTTTGAAAGTGTTTCATAGGATATATTGACATGTAAAGTGATTCTCCCCCCCCCCCCCCCCCCCCCCCCCCCAACAGACCACGGACCTGCTGACCCAGGCCATGACTGAGCTGTCTCAGACGTTGACCACAGACTACCGCACGGCCCAGGGAGACTACCAGAGGATCCAGTACATCCCGGTGTCGCAGGCGGGCGGCGGCCTGGCACAGTCTCAGCACATCCAGCTCCAAGTGGTCCAGGTGGCCGCGGTAAGAATTAACATTTATATTCACTGTTTAACCCATTTTGGGGCGGGAACCCCTTTTGGTGTTTTAAACATTATGTTATAATTTAGCTGTTGAAAAATAGCAGATCTACAAGCTCATAGCGCGCCACCGAGTGGCGCGCTACGAGCTTGTAGGTCTGCTATTTTTGAAAAATCGTGAAAATGTGCCTGAAATCTTTGAATATATATTCCTTCAGAGCGATTTCTTAACTCAAATCTTTGCTACTGAGAGCGAGGGTCCCTGGAACTACATATTTTCAGATGGGGGTCAGCGGCCAATGTCATATATATTTGGGGTTCCTTGACATGAATATGTTTGAGAACAACTGACATAGAAAAAGAAACATGTTTTTTTTTCTGATTTTTTTTTTTTAATTTCGAAGTCAGGTCTAAATGAGTTAAAGCATCTGGCTGAGGCTGTTGTTGTTGTTGAGTCTCTCGTCGTTGATCAACCTCTCGAGTCCATATTTTATACTTTTCACAAACAATGCGACTTATTGAGAGCTTGTAGATCGGCTAATGTTCACCCTTTTGGAAAATGTGGACGCGACTCTATGCAGCACTTCTTCTTCCTTCAATGTTGTGTGTGTGTGTGTGTGTGTGTGTGTGTGTGTGTGTGTGTGTGTGTGTGTGTGTGTGTGTGTGTGTGTGTGGTGTGTGTGTGTGTGTGTGTGTGTGTGTGTGTGTGTGTGTGTGTGTGTGTGTGTGTGTGTGTGTGTGTGTGTGTGTGTGTGTGTGTGTGTGTGTGTGTGTGCGCCCCCCCACCCACCAGGCCTCCCCACATTCCCAACACCCCACGGTGGATGTCAGTCAGCTGCACGACCCTCACGGCTACAGCCAGCACTCCATCCAGGTGCAGCACATCCAGGTCTCTGAGGCCACGGGCAGCTCACAGGGAGGCAGCCAGGTGCACATACACACACACACACACACACACACACACACACAGATCAGCTATTTTCAAATGGCCGAAATTTATATAAGGCTGATAGGTGATAATACTCTTCACAAAGTAACTATAGTTAACTAAAGTTTTCAAATAATTGTAGTGGAGTAAAAGTACAATATTTAAAATACTCAAGTAAGGTGCAATTTCCTCAAAATTGTACCCATTTAGGCCTGACGTCGAAATTTAAAAAAATGTCTTCTAAATCATGACAATTTTCTGAAAATCCTCATGTATGTGGTTTTCAATATTTTCATGTCAAGGACCCCAAAAATATATGTATTAGGGGTTAGGGTTAGACCCCCATCTGGAAATATATGTATTAGGGGTTAGGGTTAGACCCCCATCTGGAAATATATGTATTAGGGGTTAGGGTTAGACCCCCATCTGGAAATATATGTATTAGGGGTTAGGGTTAGACCCCCATCTGGAAATATATGTATTAGGGGTTAGGGTTAGACCCCCATCTGAAAATATATGTATTAGGGGTTAGGGTTAGACCCCCATCTGGAAATATATGTATTAGGGGTTAAGGTCATTACACACTGGCGAATTAGCGACGCGAATTATTCGCACGCGAATAATTCGCCCTTTTTTTAAAACCAATTGAAGTCAATGCAAGCTTCCACATCAGTGGCGAATGTGCGAATGTGCGAAAATGCGACCGTTTTCGCTCTTTATTTGTTCGCTCCGGTGTTCGCTCCGGTGTCGAATTTTTAATTCGCGTCGCTAATTCGCCAGTGTGTAATGACCTTTAGGGTTAGACCCCCATCTGAAAATATATGTATTAGGGGTTAGGGTTAGACCCCCATCTGGAAATATATTGTTCCAGGAACCCCCCCAGAAGCGAAGATTTGAGTTAAAAAAGAATATATATTCAAACATTTGCGCCACATTTTCACGATTTTTCAAAAATCACACACACACACACAGTCACATTACATTGAAGGAAGAAGAAGTGCTGCATAGATAGAGTCGCGTCCAAATTTTCCAAAAGGGTGAACATTAGCCGATCTACAAGCTCATAGCGTGGCACCGAGTGCTGCGCTATGAGCTTGTAGGTCTGCTATTTTTCAACAGCTAAAGTACAACATAATGCACCCATTCTGGGCGGGAACCCCTTTTGGTGTTAGCATTATGTTATGCTTTAGCTATTGAAAAACAGCAGATCTACAAGCTCATAGCGCGCCACCGAGTGGCGCGCTATGAGCTTGTAGGTCTGCTATTTTTTTTTTAAATCGAAGAACGACTGACATAGAAACATAGCTTTTTCAGAAAACTGTCTGGATGTAGAAGACATTTTTAGAATCTGATCTCAGGTCAGAATGGGTTAAAACACCAAAAGTGGTTCCCGCCCAAAATGGGTTTAAGTAAATGTACTTCCCACCACTGGATGTGTGGTATTTGAGGGGGGGGGTGGGGGGGGGGGGAGGGGGGGGGGCAGCGAATGAGGGGCAAGGAGTTTGAGACAGACCTGGACTCTGTGCTCAGGGACGGAAGCCAAAAGTCTGATTAGGAGCTTAGAGTCGGAGCAGATTTTCACAACCTGCATTAGAAAAGTCTCCTGGGGTGCGACCGACCAACATGGCAGCAGCAGCATAGACTTCTGACATTGAGCTATAATAATTATCATGTTTGGGAAAACAGAACAAAGAATAAGGTAGAGAAAAGAAATGGTACAATGTGGGACATCTTGCCGCACTAATTGAAAGCCTTGCACCCTGTTTATCCGTTGGCCTTTTTGTTCCACCTTCTCCTACCAAACCAAACCGCACTGTTTGCACAAATCGAATGTAACGATACGAATGTATGTAACGAATTCTAGTCTGTCTAATTCAATAAAAGCACATATACAAAATATATATTGCACATGGCTTTAGGCAACTTGCACTCTGCCCGTTGATGTGGCTACACTTTAATCGTGGTCACTGTTACAATTCTGTTATGTGGTGAATTGGGGCTGTTGTTAAAGGGAACACATTTATGATTTTTTTTCTAACCTTAACGATCTCCCTCACAGGTCCAAGGTCAGCCTCTAAGCCCCTCCTCTCAGCATGGCGGCCAGGACCTAAGCCCCACCCAGTTGACCCCTGTGACCTTGGCACAGAGCCACACCCTCCAGAGCGCCGGCAGTCAGCAGCAGGGCACGGTGCAGCACGCCTACATCCCTGGGAACTGGAACTACAGAGGATACCGTGAGTTGGATATTGTATAGAGGGTATGCGTGTGACATCATCGTACCTGGAAGTTATGCGGGAACGCCCACTGAGTGGCAAAAAACGACTTTCTGGCCTTGACAGCCCATTCATCCAAACAGAAAAGTCTGATTGCATTCAACAATGTTAAACTCACCAACATTGCAGCTGTACGAAAAGCTTGAATTATCCTCTTTCTATCTGCAAAGTTTTTGTTTCATAAAAATCCACCATAGAAACGTTATGAGCTACTTTCTGTCAAGAAATGTCCCGCATTTGATTATTTTTCTAAGTGTCAGAGTTTGGAAGTGCTTGTTTTCAATAACACAACATTTTGCTGCCTCCTGCATTATGTGACATTTAGAAACAGGTGGTACGGCAGGACGGTTGAGTGATTTCCAACGAGCGCTTCAAACTCCAACACTCCATAATGCTGCTCAATGTTTTGCCACTCAGTCTAGATGAGGGGGGCGTGTCCTGATGGGAATACTCCATACTGGGATACTCTCTATTGTATGTTGTTTTTATGTTGTGATGTTTTATGTGGACCCCAGGAAGACTAGCGACCGCAGCAGTATGTTGTGATGTTTTATGTGGACCCCAGGAAGACTAGCGACCGCAGCAGTATGTTGTGATGTTTTATGTGGACCCCAGGAAGACTAGCGACCGCAGCAGTATGTTGTGATGTTTTATGTGGACCCCAGGAAGACTAGCGGACCGCAGCAGTATGTTGTGATGTTTTATGTGGACCCCAGGAAGACTAGCGACCGCAGCAGTATGTTGTGATGTTTTATGTGGACCCCAGGAAGACTAGCGACCGCAGCAGTATGTTGTGATGTTTTATGTGGACCCCAGGAAGACTAGCGACCGCAGCAGTATGTTGTGATGTTTTATGTGGACCCCAGGAAAGACTAGCGACCGCAGCAGTATGTTGTGATGTTTTATGTGGACCCCAGGAAGACTAGCGACCGCAGCAGTATGTTGTGATGTTTTATGTGGACCCCAGGAAGACTAGCGACCGCAGCAGTATGTTGTGATGTTTTATGTGGACCCCAGGAAGACTAGCGACCGCAAGCAGTATGTTGTGATGTTTTATGTGGACCCCAGGAAGACTAGCGACCGCAGCAGTATGTTGTGATGTTTTATATGGACCCCAGGAAGACTAGCGACCGCAGCAGTATGTTGTGATGTTTATGTGGACCCCAGGAAGACTAGCGACCGCAGCAGTATGTTGTGATGTTTTATGTGGACCCCAGGAAGACTAGCGACCCGCAGCAGTATGTTGTGATGTTTTATGTGGACCCCAGGAAGACTAGCGACCGCAGCAGTATGTTGTGATGTTTTATATGGACCCCAGGAAGACTAGCGACCGCAGCAGTATGTTGTGATGTTTTATGTGGACCCCAGGAAGACTAGCGACCGCAGCAGTATGTTGTGATGTTTTATATGGACCCCAGGAAGACTAGCGACCGCAGCAGTATGTTGTGATGTTTTATGTGGACCCCAGGAAGACTAGCGACCGCAGCAGTATGTTGTGATGTTTTATGTGGACCCCAGGAAGACTAGCGACCGCAGCAGTATGTTGTGATGTTTTATGTGGACCCCAGGAAGACTAGCGACCGCAGCAGTATGTTGTGATGTTTTATGTGGACCCCAGGAAGACTAGCGACCGCAGCAGTATGTTGTGATTGTTTTATGTGGACCCCAGGAAGACTAGCGACCGCAGCAGTATGTTGTGATGTTTTATGTGGACCCCAGGAAGACTAGCGACCGCAGCAGTATGTTGTGATGTTTTATGTGGACCCCAGGAAGACTAGCGACCGCAGCAGTATGTTGTGATGTTTTATGTGGACCCCAGGAAGACTAGCGACCGCAGCAGTATGTTGTGATGTTTTATGTGGACCCCAGGAAGACTAGCGACCGCAGCAGTATGTTGTGATGTTTTATGTGGACCCCAGGAAGACTAGCGACCGCAGCAGTATGTTGTGATGTTTTATGTGGACCCCAGGAAGACTAGCGACCGCAGCAGTATGTTGTGATGTTTTATGTGGACCCCAGGAAGACTAGCGACCGCAGCAGTATGTTGTGATGTTTTATGTGGACCCCAGGAAGACTAGCGACCGCAGCAGTATGTTGTGATGTTTTATATGGACCCCAGGAAGACTAGCGACCGCAGCAGTATGTTGTGATGTTTTATGTGGACCCCAGGAAGACTAGCGACCGCAGCAGTATGTTGTGATGTTTTATGTGGACCCCAGGAAGACTAGCGACCGCAGCAGTATGTTGTGATGTTTTATGTGGACCCCAGGAAGACTAGCGACCGCAGCAGTATGTTGTGATGTTTTATGTGGACCCCAGGAAGACTAGCGACCGCAGCAGTATGTTGTGATGTTTTATATGGACCCCAGGAAGACTAGCGACCGCAGCAGTATGTTGTGATGTTTTATGTGGACCCCAGGAAGACTAGCGACCGCAGCAGTATGTTGTGATGTTTTTATGTGGACCCCAGGAAGACTAGCGACCGCAGCAGTATGTTGTGATGTTTTATGTGGACCCCAGGAAGACTAGCGACCGCAGCAGTATGTTGTGATGTTTTATGTGGACCCCAGGAAGACTAGCGACCGCAGCAGTATGTTGTGATGTTTTATGTGGACCCCAGGAAGACTAGCGACCGCAGCAGTATGTTGTGATGTTTTATGTGGACCCCAGGAAGACTAGCGACCGCAGCAGTATGTTGTGATGTTTTATGTGGACCCCCAGGAAGACTAGCGACCGCAGCAGTATGTTGTGATGTTTTATGTGGACCCCAGGAAGACTAGCGACCGCAGCAGTATGTTGTGATGTTTTATGTGGACCCCAGGAAGACTAGCGACCGCAGCAGTATGTTGTGATGTTTTATGTGGACCCCAGGAAGACTAGCGACCGCAGCAGTATGTTGTGATGTTTTATGTGGACCCCAGGAAGACTAGCGACCGCAGCAGTATGTTGTGATGTTTTATGTGGACCCCAGGAAGACTAGCGACCGCAGCAGTATGTTGTGATGTTTTATGTGGACCCCAGGAAGACTAGCGACCGCAGCAGTATGTTGTGATGTTTTATGTGGACCCCAGGAAGACTAGCGACCGCAGCAGTATGTTGTGATGTTTTATGTGGACCCCAGGAAGACTAGCGACCGCAGCAGTATGTTGTGATGTTTTATGTGGACCCCAGGAAGACTAGCGACCGCAGCAGTATGTTGTGATGTTTTATGTGGACCCCAGGAAGACTAGCGACCGCAGCAGTATGTTGTGATGTTTTATGTGGACCCCAGGAAGACTAGCGACCGCAGCAGTATGTTGTGATGTTTTATGTGGACCCCAGGAAGACTAGCGACCGCAGCAGTATGTTGTGATGTTTTATGTGGACCCCAGGAAGACTAGCGACCGCAGCAGTATGTTGTGATGTTTTATGTGGACCCCAGGAAGACTAGCGACCGCAGCAGTATGTTGTGATGTTTTATGTGGACCCCAGGAAGACTAGCGACCGCAGCAGTATGTTGTGATGTTTTATGTGGACCCCAGGAAGACTAGCGACCGCAGCAGTATGTTGTGATGTTTTATGTGGACCCCAGGAAGACTAGCGACCGCAGCAGTATGTTGTGATGTTTTATGTGGACCCCCAGGAAGACTAGCGACCGCAGCAGTATGTTGTGATGTTTTATGTGGACCCCAGGAAGACTAGCGACCGCAGCAGTATGTTGTGATGTTTTATGTGGACCCCAGGAAGACTAGCGACCGCAGCAGTATGTTGTGATGTTTTATGTGGACCCCAGGAAGACTAGCGACCGCAGCAGTATGTTGTGATGTTTTATGTGGACCCCAGGAAGACTAGCGACCGCAGCAGTATGTTGTGATGTTTTATGTGGACCCCAGGAAGACTAGCGACCGCAGCAGTATGTTGTGATGTTTTATGTGGACCCCAGGAAGACTAGCGACCGCAGCAGTATGTTGTGATGTTTTATGTGGACCCCAGGAAGACTAGCGACCGCAGCAGTATGTTGTGATGTTTTATGTGGACCCCAGAAGACTAGCGACCGCAGCAGTATGTTGTGATGTTTTATGTGGACCCCAGGAAGACTAGCGACCGCAGCAGTATGTTGTGATGTTTTTATGTGGACCCCAGGAAGACTAGCGACCGCAGCAGTATGTTGTGATGTTTTATGTGGACCCCAGGAATACTAGCGACCGCAGCAGTATGTTGTGATGTTTTATGTGGACCCCAGGAAGACTAGCGACCGCAGCAGTATGTTGTGATGTTTTATGTGGACCCCAGGAAGACTAGCGACCGCAGCAGTATGTTGTGATGTTTTATGTGGACCCCAGGAAGACTAGCGACCGCAGCAGTATGTTGTGATGTTTTATGTGGACCCCAGGAAGACTAGCGACCGCAGCAGTATGCTTGTGATGTTTTATGTGGACCCCAGGAAGACTAGCGACCGCAGCAGTATGTTGTGATGTTTTATGTGGACCCCAGGAAGACTAGCGACCGCAGCAGTATGTTGTGATGTTTTATGTGGACCCCAGGAAGACTAGCGACCGCAGCAGTATGTTGTGATGTTTTATGTGGACCCCAGGAAGACTAGCGACCGCAGCAGTATGTTGTGATGTTTTATGTGGACCCCAGGAAGACTAGCGACCGCAGCAGTATGTTGTGATGTTTTATGTGGACCCCAGGAAGACTAGCGACCGCAGCAGTATGTTGTGATGTTTTATGTGGACCCCAGGAAGACTAGCGACCGCAGCAGTATGTTCGTGATGTTTTATGTTGGACCCCAGGAAGACTAGCGACCGCAGCAGTATGTTGTGATGTTTTATGTGGACCCCAGGAAGACTAGCGACCGCAGCAGTATGTTGTGATGTTTTATGTGGACCCCAGGAAGACTAGCGACCGCAGCAGTATGTTGTGATGTTTTATGTGGACCCCAGGAAGACTAGCGACCGCAGCAGTATGTTGTGATGTTTTATGTGGACCCCAGGAAGACTAGCGACCGCAGCAGTATGTTGTGATGTTTTATGTGGACCCCAGGAAGACTAGCGACCGCAGCAGTATGTTGTGATGTTTTATGTGGACCCCAGGAAGACTAGCGACCGCAGCAGTATGTTGTGATGTTTTATGTGGACCCCAGGAAGACTAGCGACCGCAGCAGTATGTTGTGATGTTTTATGTGGACCCCAGGAAGACTAGCGACCGCAGCAGTATGTTGTGATGTTTTATGTGGACCCCAGGAAGACTAGCGACCGCAGCAGTATGTTGTGATGTTTTATGTGGACCCCAGGAAGACTAGCGACCGCAGCAGTATGTTGTGATGTTTTATGTGGACCCAGGAAGACTAGCGGCCGCAGCAGTATGTTGTGATGTTTTATGTGGACCCCAGGAAGACTAGCGACCGCAGCAGTATGTTGTGATGTTTTATGTGGACCCCAGGAAGACTAGCGACCGCAGCAGTATGTTGTGATGTTTTATGTGGACCCCAGGAAGACTAGCGACCGCAGCAGTATGTTGTGATGTTTTATGTGGACCCCAGGAAGACTAGCGACCGCAGCAGTATGTTGTGATGTTTTATGTGGACCCCAGGAAGACTAGCGACCGCAGCAGTATGTTGTGATGTTTTATGTGGACCCCAGGAAGACTAGCGACCGCAGCAGTATGTTGTGATGTTTTATGTGGACCCCAGGAAGACTAGCGACCGCAGCAGTATGTTGTGATGTTTTATGTGGACCCCAGGAAGACTAGCGACCGCAGCAGTATGTTGTGATGTTTTATGTGGACCCCAGGAAGACTAGCGACCGCAGCAGTATGTTGTGATGTTTTATGTGGACCCCAGGAAGACTAGCGACCGCAGCAGTATGTTGTGATGTTTTATGTGGACCCCAGGAAGACTAGCGACCGCAGCAGTATGTTGTGATGTTTTATGTGGACCCCAGAAGACTAGCGACCGCAGCAGTATGTTGTGATGTTTTATGTGGACCCCAGGAAGACTAGCGACCGCAGCAGTATGTTGTGATGTTTTATGTGGACCCCAGGAAGACTAGCGACCGCAGCAGTATGTTGTGATGTTTTATGTGGACCCCAGGAAGACTAGCGACCGCAGCAGTATGTTGTGATGTTTTATGTGGACCCCAGGAAGACTAGCGACCGCAGCAGTATGTTGTGATGTTTTATGTGGACCCCAGGAAGACTAGCGACCGCAGCAGTATGTTGTGATGTTTTATGTGGACCCCAGGAAGACTAGCGACCGCAGCAGTATGTTGTGATGTTTTATGTGGACCCCAGGAAGACTAGCGACCGCAGCAGTATGTTGTGATGTTTTATGTGGACCCCAGAAGACTAGCGACCGCAGCAGTATGTTGTGATGTTTTATGTGGACCCCAGGAAGACTAGCGACCGCAGCAGTATGTTGTGATGTTTTATGTGGACCCCAGGAAGACTAGCGACCGCAGCAGTATGTTGTGATGTTTTATGTGGACCCCAGGAAGACTAGCGACCGCAGCAGTATGTTGTGATGTTTTATGTGGACCCCAGGAAGACTAGCGACCGCAGCAGTATGTTGTGATGTTTTATGTGGACCCCAGGAAGACTAGCGACCGCAGCAGTATGTTGTGATGTTTTATGTGGACCCCAGGAAGACTAGCGACCGCAGCAGTATGTTGTGATGTTTTTATGTGGACCCCAGGAAGACTAGCGACCGCAGCAGTATGTTGTGATGTTTTATGTGGACCCCAGGAAGACTAGCGACCGCAGCAGTATGTTGTGATGTTTTATGTGGACCCCAGGAAGACTAGCGACCGCAGCAGTATGTTGTGATGTTTTATGTGGACCCCAGGAAGACTAGCGACCGCAGCAGTATGTTGTGATGTTTTATGTGGACCCCAGGAAGACTAGCGACCGCAGCAGTATGTTGTGATGTTTTATGTGGACCCCAGGAAGACTAGCGACCGCAGCAGTATGTTGTGATGTTTTATGTGGACCCCAGGAAGACTAGCGACCGCAGCAGTATGTTGTGATGTTTTATGTGGACCCCAGGAAGACTAGCGACCGCAGCAGTATGTTGTGATGTTTATGTGGACCCCAGGAAGACTAGCGACCGCAGCAGTATGTTGTGATGTTTTATGTGGACCCCAGGAAGACTAGCGACCGCAGCAGTATGTTGTGATGTTTTATGTGGACCCCAGGAAGACTAGCGACCGCAGCAGTATGTTGTGATGTTTTATGTGGACCCCAGGAAGACTAGCGACCGCAGCAGTATGTTGTGATGTTTTATGTGGACCCCAGGAAGACCAGCGACCGCAGCAGTATGTTGTGATGTTTCATGTGGACCCCAGGAAGACTAGCGACCGCAGCAGTATGTTGTGATGTTTTATGTGGACCCCAGGAAGACTAGCGACCGCAGCAGTATGTTGTGATGTTTTATGTGGACCCCAGGAAGACCAGCGACCGCAGCAGTATGTTGTGATGTTTTATGTGGACCCCAGGAAGACTAGCGGCCGCAGCAGTATGTTGTGATGTTTTATGTGGACCCCAGGAAGACTAGCGACCGCAGCAGTATGTTGTGATGTTTTATGTGGACCCCAGGAAGACTAGCGACCGCAGCAGTATGTTGTGATGTTTTATGTGGACCCCAGGAAGACTAGCGACCGCAGCAGTATGTTGTGATGTTTTATGTGGACCCCAGGAAGACTAGCGACCGCAGCAGTATGTTGTGATGTTTTATGTGGACCCCAGGAAGACTAGCGACCGCAGCAGTATGTTGTGATGTTTTATGTGGACCCCAGGAAGACTAGCGACCGCAGCAGTATGTTGTGATGTTTTATGTGGACCCCAGGAAGACTAGCGACCGCAGCAGTATGTTGTGATGTTTATGTGGACCCCAGGAAGACTAGCGACCGCAGCAGTATGTTGTGATGTTTTATGTGGACCCCAGGAAGACTAGCGACCGCAGCAGTATGTTGTGATGTTTTATGTGGACCCCAGGAAGACTAGCGACCGCAGCAGTATGTTGTGATGTTTTATGTGGACCCCAGGAAGACTAGCGACCGCAGCAGTATGTTGTGATGTTTTATGTGGACCCCAGGAAGACTAGCGACCGCAGCAGTATGTTGTGATGTTTTATGTGGACCCCAGGAAGACTAGCGACCGCAGCAGTATGTTGTGATGTTTTATGTGGACCCCAGGAAGACTAGCGACCGCAGCAGTATGTTGTGATGTTTTATGTGGACCCCAGGAAGACTAGCGACCGCAGCAGTATGTTCGTGATGTTTTATGTGGACCCCAGGAAGACTAGCGACCGCAGCAGTATGTTGTGATGTTTTATGTGGACCCCAGGAAGACTAGCGACCGCAGCAGTATGTTGTGATGTTTTCATGTGGACCCCAGGAAGACTAGCGACCGCAGCAGTATGTTGTGATGTTTCATGTGGACCCCAGGAAGACTAGCGACCGCAGCAGTATGTTGTGATGTTTCATGTGGACCCCAGGAAGACTAGCGACCGCAGCAGCGGAAGCTGATAGGGATCCAAAAAGTTCACCTCCTCACCCACCGTAACCATGGTGACATCCATTCCAGCATTGGGCACCTTCAAATTGTATTATGTGTTTTTATACCAGTGTTTCCCAACTTGGGGAGGTGGGGGATACGTTTCAGATTTTTTTTTCTTTGTCTTTTTCACTGATTTATTTTTTTAGAATTTCAACAAATTCAAACAATTCCATAAATAAGTAAAACACACAGAAATAGTGAAATATTAATAAGGGGTTTAATATGAGCAAATCATAATGTATTTTTCCCGGTGAGACACATCTTTTTGGGTCTTGAGCTGGAAAAGGTGTCATCCTGTGGACGGGCGTATTCTTGGAGGTGCTTCTGGCTGATCTCTTTCTGCACCCATTTCTCCTCTTAGCGTCTGAGATCCAGATGATGACGCTCCCTCACACCCAGTATGTGATCGCAGAGGCCACGCCTGGATCAGGAGCCAACACTGGCCAAGTCAAAACTGTGAGTGAATTGTGAAAGGGCTTATTAAATGTTTTTTTTTTTTTTTTTTTTTGGCTTTCGCCTTTATTTTATATATTTTATGGAGGGACAGACAGTAGGCTGACAGGAAATGGGGAGAGAGATGGGGGGGAAGACATGCAGTAAAGGCCGTCGGGATCGGGAGTCGAACCCGCGGCACACTGCCAGACTGGATTACCAGCCAAGGTGCCTGGACCGCTGAGCCATGGCCCAGGCCTGAAAGGGCTTATTTACAGCTTTGTGTTATAGCACCTGACGAAGCTATGCTAATAAATAAGTTGATGATGCAGTAAGTTGTCTGTCTTTGTTCCCTGAGTGTGCAGTCCCTTCCTTGGAAGGTTTATTTCTCTTTTTGAAGTCTAAGGGCCGATTCACACTCCTATTTTACCGCTGTAGTGCCGAAATGATTTCGGCTCGTCAGAAATTTTCAGTAGCACCGAAGAGCCGACTTTAGGACGGTACCCACCCCCCCGAACCTCAAATGACGTCACATTGTAGGCTCTACAGAGCCCAACCGACTTGTATTCGGCTCTAAAATAGGAGTATGAATCGGCCCTAAGCCTGCTAACTAGACTACCTCCCACTGGGGTTTTCTGGATGTGCAGGACTCCCCTTTGTCGTCTCATACTACTGTGTGGCGAAACAGCAGCATACCTGTCTTAGCTGTTAGTAAATAAATATATCAAGCAAACTTTTGTACATGTCTAGGAATTAACCCATTTTGGGGCGGGAACCCCTTTTGGTGTTAGCATTATGTTGTGCTTTAGCTATTGAAAAATAGCAGATCTACAAGCTCATAGCGCGACCTACACGCTACGAGCGTGTAGGTCTGCTATTTTCGAAAAATCGAAGAACGACTGACATAGAAACATAGTTTTTTCAGAAAACTGTCAGGATGTAGAAGACATTTATAGAATCTGATCACAGGTCAAAATGGGTTAAAAGAAACATAACCAGTGTGTTATTATTGCTACCTCAACGATGCCAACGATGACACACACTCCTCCGTCCTCTCCCTGCAGACGCACTACGTCATCTCCGAGGGCCAGGCGGATCTGGACACCAAGCAGGTCAGTGTGGCTCCCAGCTCCGCACAGGACCACACGGAACACCTGGAGCAGCAACCGACCAATCAGCAGGCCACCACGCAGTACATCATCACCACCACCACCAATGGCAGTGGAGCGAGTGAAGTGCACATCACCAAGCCCTAATAAAAAGCCTGATTTATGCTTGGTTGCGCACCTGTTGTGTCTTAGCACCGAAAATAGCAGATCTACGAGCTCACAACATGTTGCGCCTGCAACGTATAGACGAATTCACAGAGGGGTGCCCTGGGCGCGGCCATTACTGAGGTGTAATCCATGGAGCAGGTGCTCCGTAGGCCAGGTGGGGTGCCCTGGGCGCGGCCATTACTGAGGTGTAATCCATGGAGCAGGTGCTCCGTAGGCCAGGTGGGGTGCCCTGGGCGCGGCCATTACTGAGGTGTAATCCATGGAGCAGGTGCTCCGTAGGCCAGGTGGGGTGCCCTGGGCGCGGCCATTACTGAGGTGTAATCCATGGAGCAGGTGCTCCGTAGGCCAGGTGGGGTGCCCTGGGCGCGGCCATTACTGAGGTGTAATCCATGGAGCAGGTGCTCCGTAGGCCAGGTGTAGCTAATCAGTGCTGCTGCGCTTAATGGTACACCTCAGTAATGGCCACACTCAGGCAACCCTCTGTGAATTTGTCTATAAGTGAGCTTGTAAATCTGCTGTGTTTGGTGTGAGACACTGGTGCGTAAATGAAGTATAAAGCAAACATAATTTTGAAGAACTGAAGGGCCGATGCTGCATGTAGTCCCTTTAGCACACCGGGGGAAATAATCGAATGGAACTCATGTGCGGCACAAATACTAGGATGTGTACACTGTACACATGCACAGTGTTCCTCACCAGGGGAACATGGGAATGAGTAGATTGCCAGCACAGTTTTATGTGTCTGTTATGGGTGTAACTCTTCCAGAGGATCGGGATATCCAGTTGAAGGAGTCCTTATGTGTCTGTTATGGGTGTAACTCTTCCAGAGGATCGGGATATCCAGTTGAAGGAGTCCTTATGTGTCTGTTATGGGTGTAACTCTTCCAGAGGATCGGGATATCCAGTTGAAGGAGTCCTTATGTGTCTGTTATGGGTGTAACTCTTCCAGAGGATCGGGATATCCAGTTGAAGGAGTCCTTATGTGTCTGTTATGGGTGTAACTCTTCCAGAGGATCGGGATATCCAGTTGAAGGAGTCCTTATGTGTCTGTTATGGGTGTGACTCTTACCAGAGGATTATTTGGGATATCCAGTTGAAGGAGTCCTTATGTGTCTGTTATGGGTGTGACTCTTACCAGAGGATTATTTGGGATATCCAGTTGAAGGAGTCACCAAGGACTTGTAGCAAACAGCGAGGAGAAGCAGTAATGACATTTTGTTTAGTTTTTGGGAAAGACGACATCGAATACACACAATTATGCACTCCAGTAAAGAAGGTTTTTAAAGGTATAACACTGGAAAAAAATGCTATTTTTCTTTTTCCTGATTTTATTTTTGTTTTTTGCTGAGAGAAATGAACACACATGGCTGCACCCCCCCCCCCCCCCTACCCTACCTTGTCTTTGCCCAATATGGGTCTTTAATGTATTATAAATTTAGAGTTAAGTCCAGTAAGTTAATATACATTTTGTGCGGTTTCTCGTTTGATCATGTAGTTGTCATCAATTTGGGAATGTTCTCAGAGATACAGGGCTGTTATTCCTTCATTTCCTCCAAACGTTCAGATTGACTTTGGTTGTCGTTTATCTCTTTCCATTTGACCCATTCTGGGCGGGAACCCCTTTTGGTGTTTTAAGCATTATGTTATGCTTTAGCTATTGAAAAATAGCAGATCTACAAGCTCATAGCGCGCCACCGAGTGGCACGCTACGAGCTTGTAGGTCTGCTATTTTTGAAAAATCGTGAAAATGCGGCACAAATCTTTGAAAATGTAACATATATTCTTTCAGAAGACTTTTTATTTTTATTTCCTAAGGCCTAAATGGGTCAAGCAGCCCTGAAACGGTCGGGTTCTTTCATGTCAAATTGACAAGGCAGGTACGAAGGCTTTGTGGACTCAGTGTTGCTTCGGTCGTTAACCCGACTGTTTCCGCCTCTTCATCTGGTTTTGTTTTACATACATTTCAATAGTGTTTCTCTCTATGACCTGAAACTAGTGGCCAGTGGCGTGCACAGATAGACACTAGGGGGTGCTAGAGCACCCCCTGCCCTTTTGGCAATGTGCCCTTTTGAAAAAAAAGGAAAAAAAACAAACTTTTTTTTCTCTTTTTTTTTTGGTTTTTCGAAAATAGCAGACCTACAAGCTCATAGCGCGCCACTCGGTGGCGCGCTATGAGCTTGTAGATCTGCTATTTTTCAATAGCTAAAGCATAACATAATGCTAACACCAAAAGGGGTTCCCGCCCAAAATAGATTAAGGCAACCGGCCGGTTCCACGCGCTGCACAAGGTGCCCTTTTTTTAACTTGAGCACCTGCCCCTCTAAATGTCTGTGCACGCCACTGCTAGTGGCTCATTATGTCTTTATGGTGAAATAATAAAGTTGCACAGATCGATTGCTCTCCTAACCCAGTGGTTCCCAAAGTGGGGTCCGGGGACCCCCAGGGGTACCTGAGGGAGTTCCAGGGGGTCCCCAGCTAAATGATAGTTTGGAACCAAATGGACCCTTATGCGTCTGTAACTCTGAGAGTGTACAAATGGAACCAAATGGACCCTTAACGGGTCCATTTGGTTCCATTTGTACGCTCTCAGAGTTAAAACAACATTGATTTTACAGTATAAATTGGGGGTCCCAGAGATAGAAATGCCATTAAATGGGGGCCCGTAGACTAATGCATGTCAAACTGGGGGTCCTTGAAATTAAACGGGTTAAATATCACAGCTAGAGCTGTAAAAACCTTCTCTTATGGGGGGGGTCCTTGGCATATCTTTTCAAATGGGGGTCCGCGGGGCTAATTTGTGTCAATTTGGGGGTCCTTGAGATGAAAAGGTATGGGACCACTGTCCTAACCTAAACCCACTGACTGCAGTGATTCTGTGTTTTAAAGGTTGTTTTTTTTCTTCTCGTTTTTACTCTTTTTATCTTTTTGTTTTTCTCTTGTGCAACAGACACTTTTCAGGCTATGAGAAAAGTTTCTTTCTACATAATGAAGGTTCCCTGTCGGCTAACCCTACTACAATGTGCTTTGTATAGGGAAATTGCCCATTACATGTAAAATTCAGGAGATCATAGCTTTCCTTCTTTTTTTTTTTGCTTGTTTTTATTCGACCAACCAGTTAGTTGTATTCACCTGGTCTCCCACCAAAGACTCCTTCAGGTCCCTGGTTAGCCACTTAAAGCATATATAGTTAGTTGACTGGATTCCTAATGGACTCTATGCTAGGCGGCCCCTCCTGTTTTCTTTGACGAAAACAGCCTCACGACACCTTGTAGAGTAGATTGCCTATTTTCGGAGTTCAAAGTGGCTAGAAAGAAAACCACAGCAGCTGTCTGGAAGAACGCCAGGCAGGGCTGGAGTCAAAACCCACATCAACGTGGACGTTATTACGGGTCAGCTTTTCACCACTCTTTGACGTGGTTCACAGCTGGACATGAATGACTGTGTAAAATGGTTCACGGGGCACCGATTACAGTATTGTGCTTGCAAGCATCACCCTGAAGGGAAAACACACCTGCTACACCGATCCATTATTTATAATTGTCTATATGAAAATAGACAAAGAATGGAATGTACAATATCGCTGTAATATTAAGAGTTCCCCAAGTGTACAGTGTTTCCCATTATTGTTGCAGGTGAAATTTTGTCGTGTTTGAGAAATTAAATTATTTTATATCTGACTGTACGTTGTATTGTCTTCGTTTCCCCACAGCATCATTGCATTGTCTTTATTACTGCAGTATAAGTGTAAGTATAAAGGCAACAAGGCAACACTAAAGCCCATTTTAGGCGGGAACCCCTTTTGGTGTTTTAAACTATTGAAAAATAGCAGATCTACAAGCTCATAGCGCGCCACCGAGTGGCGCGCTACGAGCTTGTAGGTCTGCTATTTTTGAAAAATCGTGAAAATATTTATTTATAGGATTTAGAAGATTTTTTTTTAAATGTTAAAGGGATAGTTCAGATTTCTTGAACTTAAGTTGTATGAAATACTTGCCATTAATATAGTGGTTGCAACTGTATTAATTGATTGCCAGAGTCCCGTGGTGGGAGTTCTGCTCTGGTTTTGGTGAAATATCAAGTAGTTCCGGTCATTTTGGGGGGGCACTGGGGGCCACGGAGTAAAGGTAAATTAATCCACAAAACTAACATAATTTGTATTGTTGACCTATTTCTAAAATATTAGTGCAACTTTTGTTTAGTTTTTACCCCTCTATCACACAGAACTATGTTTTTTGTGTCCATATCACTACGCCCAAAAAATTGTTCCATGTGATGGAGGGGTCAAAGTTGAACGAAAGTCACGCTAATATTTTAGAAATAGGTCAACAATACAAATTACGTTCGTTTTGTGGATTCATTTACTTTTACTGCGTGGCCCCAGTGCCCCCCACAAAATGACCAGAACTACTTAATATTCACTAAAACCAGAGCAGAACTCCCACCACGGGACTCGGGCAATCAATTAATACAGTTGCAACCACTATATTAATGGCAAGTATTTCATACAACTTCAACAAGTTCAAAAAATCTGAACTATCCCTTTAAGGTCAGGCCTAAATGGACTAATAGAATGTAATGGAGCAGCTACTGTGGGATGCTAGATGGATCCTTATACTACAGGGACTAGATGGAACCTTTACACTACAGGGACTAGATGGAACCTTTACACTACAGGGACTAGATGGAACCTTTACACTACAGGGACTAGATGGAACCTTTACACTACAGGGACTAGATGGAACCTTTATACTACAGGGACTTGTAGATGGAACCTTTATACTACAGGGACTTGTAGCTGTAGCTTTATACTACAGGCACTTGTAGCTGGAACCTTTATACTACAGGGACTTGTAGCTGGAACCTTTATACTACAGGGACTTGTAGCTGTATCTTTATACTACAGGGACTAGATGGAACCTTTATACTACAGGGACTTGTAGCTGTATCTTTATACTACAGGGACTTGTAGATGTAGCTTTATACTACAGGGACTTGTAGCTGGAACCTTTATACTACAGGGACTTGTAGCTGGAACCTTTATACTACAGGGACTTGTAGCTGGAACCTTTATACTACAGGGACTAGATGGAACCTTTATACTACAGGGACTTGTAGCTGTATCTTTATACTACAGGGACTTGTAGCTGTAGCTTTATACTACAGGGACTTGTAGCTGGAACCTTTAAACTACAGGGACTTGTAGCTGTATCTTTATACTACAGGGACTTGTAGCTGTATCTTTATACTACAGGGACTTGTAGCTGTATCTTTATACTACAGGGACTTGTAGCTGTAGCTTTATACTACAGGGACTTGTAGCTGTATCTTTATACTACAGGGACTTGTAGCTGTAGCTTTATACTACAGGGACTTGTAGCTGTATCTTTATACTACAGGGACTTGTAGCTGTAGCTTTATACTACAGGGACTTGTAGCTGTAGCTTTATACTACAGGGACTTGTAGCTGTATCTTTATACTACAGGGACTTGTAGCTGTAGCTTTATACTACAGGGACTTGTAGCTGTATCTTTATACTACAGGGACTTGTAGCTGTAGCTTTATACTACAGGGACTTGTAGCTGTATCTTTATACTACAGGGACTTGTAGCTGTAGCTTTATACTACAGGGACTTGTAGCTGTAGCTTTTCAAGGAGATTGTTTTTATAATGATACAATATGTACTGAATTCCCAAATGTGTTCATTTTATTCTATCAAACTATTTCCCCAAAGATGGCTGTTACACATCTGTCATCTGTCAGTGTAATACAGGGGTGCCCAAAAGGTAGATCGTGATCTACCAGTAGATCACAAAGGCTGTGCAGGTAGATCGCATGACATGCCCCTAAAGAATTATGAATTGGTCAGAAAGGGATTTTTTTTCACCGGAGGAAAAATATTCTCTCTGAGGCAATTCTCTGGGCAATATCGGTAGAGGGCGCATTGGAGTAACTGAAAGTATTTTCCGGTGAAAACTAAATCCCCATTTGGCCAAAAAGTACCGTTTATACGTGTGGTGGGGGGCTCAGAGTGCTCCCACTAAGGACAATAGGCTTTCTAATGACACAACCCGCCTTTGTATTGGTGAGTAGCAAAAACTTTCTTTTTATTTACGCTAAAGACGAGAGGCTGGTCTGCATTCATGCGAGCGGCGGAAGTTGAGAGTAACATAGCTCTAAATGCAACGCATTAGAGCTATGGACCAGAGCTAGTTCACCGTATGAGTGATCCATGTATAGCCTGTACTGTGTTACTATGACAGCAATCTGGGAACCCATAGGCACAACAAAGGGAAAAACAGTGCCCTCTTTTCAACAGTCTGTCTCCAGAGACTACTATGATAGTAATCTCTCAACAGATTCTGCCTACAGTATAATAGGACAGCAGCATTGCTGTTTGTAGGTCTGTCTCTGTACCATTGGTGGTCAACATGCTAATTGCTAAAAACCATTGAGCAAACGGAAAACATTGAAAGAAGACAGTGATGATCATTTATTTATAGTTATTTATTTTGTCATTGATTACAGACTGGTGGTGGAATGAGAGAGCTAAACAGAAACAGAACACATGAGTTTGGTGTAGAGATGTGAAGCATCCTAAAGTGAGTGTAGTTGCTTGAGTCATGACTTTGAGCGCCCACTCAAGTAATGCAATGACTTTTTTATTTTATTATTGTTTGTTGAGAATCACTTCTAACAACGAGAACACAAGTAAATTTGAAACAATTTCGTCAACAAATAAAAAACTAGACGAAAATGTTTGCAAGGGACTAATGGACAAAGGATTCAGTGTAAGTAAGACAAGTCATTTTATACTTGTTTGCATGCTGAAAATAGCAGATCTACAAGCTCACAACGCTTGTAGAATAGATCGGCTATTTTCAGCGAGTGTCAAATCAGCCATTAACGACGGCATCAAGGCCCGCCAAAATACATTTTAGTCGACTAAATCCACTGTAGATTTAGTCGACTATAACCAGACTCCAACACTAAGACATTCCAGGTGACTAAAATGGGACTAAAACCAAATCAAGTTTCATTCCAAAGACTATGACGGAACTAAAATAGAATTTTTCTGCCAAAAACAACAATCTATTTCACATCTTCCTTAAAGGACCACTTCACCACTTTTCAACCTATCTTCATATAATAGGTCCTCACTAATAATCATGATAAAATGGCAAAAAACAAAATTCTACTCAGTCTGTGTCTCATAGGAGGGCTGTGGGCAGTTCAGAAACCCGTCCACCAGTGACATCATCGATGGGGAATCCAAGCTAATAGAAACTGCAGGCTTTCTAGTCCTGAAAAGTTGCAATGCAAAAACAGAAGCCATCGTTCTCACGATAATATAAATCTAAACATGTTTCTAAAAAAGTCTTGTTTAAAAAAAAAGATCGGCCTAATGATGATGTCACTGTTGGACGGGTTTCTGAACTGCCCACAGCCCTCCTATGAGACACAAACTGAGTAGAAAAAACTTGTGCCATTTTATCATAATTATTAGTGAGGACCTATTATATGAAGATTGGTTGAAAAGTGGTAAAGTGGTCCTTTAACCTGCTCGGACCCACAGAGGAGCACTTCATTTACTTGCCGGATTCTCAGGCACTTAAAACAACCATAAAAAAAGGACACATCATTGACAACGAAATAAAGCGCTCCTCACTCATTTAAATGTGTCACTCGACAACATAGAAAATATATACTATAACTATGTATTTTAGACTAAATATATGAGAGAAACATATATTTGGAATGGCCAAACATATAATCTATGATACAAATGTACTATGAAATATACTTCCAGGGTGTAAAATATAATTCACTTTTGTTTGGATATTGGCCTATAGGTTGATTTTATTAAATCTATATTCTTTCGCAGCATGAGATGTTGGACCTCTTATGCTTTTCCTGACTTTTCTGATATACTGTATAATATTAATATTACATTGTCAGATGTTTGCATTAAATGTGGCCAAGGATAAAAATATGGAGATAAATGAAAGTAATTCCTGTGAGCAAAAATCTCAGGCTTCAGAATGTTGTGTTTCCAACGTTAAAAGATGGGGCTGTTCCATCTGTAAAGGGACGTGTTGAGGACTCAGACACTAGGCTGTAATGAAGGACTGCACAGAGAGACAAAGGGATGTGTTGAGGACTCAGACACTAGGCTGTAATGAAGGGATGTGTTGAGGACTCAGACACTAGGCTGTAATGAAGGACTGCACAAAGAGACAGTGTTGAGGATGTGTTGAGGACTCAGACACAAGGCTGTAATGAAGGACTGCACAAAGAGACAGTGTTGAGGATGTGTTGAGGACTCAGACACTAGGCTGTAATGAAGGACTCAGACACTAGGCTGTAATGAAGGACTGCACAAAGAGACAGTGTTGAGGATGTGTTGAGGACTCAGACACTAGGCTGTAATGAAGGACTCAGACACTAGGCTGTAATGACGGACTGCACAAAGAGACAGTGTTGAGGATGTGTTGAGGACTCAGACACTAGGCTGTAATGAAGGACTGCACAAAGAGACAGTGTTGAGGATGTGTTGAGGACTCAGACACTAGGCTGTAATGAAGGACTCAGACACTAGGCTGTAATGAAGGACTGCACAAAGAGACAGTGTTGAGGATGTGTTGAGGACTCAGACACTAGGCTGTAATGAAGGACTCAGACACTAGGCTGTAATGAAGGACTGCACAAAGAGACAGTGTTGAGGATGTGTTGAGGACTCAGACACTAGGCTGTAATGAAGGACTCAGACACTAGGCTGTAATGAAGGACTGCACAAAGAGACAGTGTTGAGGATGTGTTGAGGACTCAGACACTAGGCTGTAATGAAGGACTCAGACACTAGGCTGTAATGAAGGACTGCACAAAGAGACAGTGTTGAGGATGTGTTGAGGACTCAGACACTAGGCTGTAATGAAGGACTCAGACACTAGGCTGTAATGAAGGACTCAGACACTAGGCTGTAATGAAGGACTCAGACACTAGGCTGTAATGAAGGACTGCACAAAGAGACAGTGTTGAGGATGTGTTGAGGACTCAGACACTAGGCTGTAATGAAGGACTCAGACACTAGGCTGTAATGAAGGACTCAGACACTAGGCTGTAATGAAGGACTGCACAGAGAGACAGTGTTGAGGATGTGTTGAGGACTCAGACACTAGGCTGTAATGAAGGACTCAGACACTAGGCTGTAATGAAGGACTCAGACACTAGGCTGTAATGAAGGACTCAGACACTAGGCTGTAATGAAGGACTCAGACACTAGGCTGTAATGAAGGACTCAGACACTAGGCTGTAATGAAGGACTCAGACACTAGGCTGTAATGAAGGACTCAGACACTATGCTGTAATGAAGGACTCAGACACTAGGCTGTAATGAAGGACTCAGACACTAGGCTGTAATGAAGGACTCAGACACTAGGCTGTAATGAAGGACTCAGACACTAGGCTGTAATGAAGGACTCAGACACTAGGCTGTAATGAAGGACTCAGACACTAGGCTGTAATGAAGGACTCAGACACTAGGCTGTAATGAAGGACTCAGACACTAGGCTGTAATGAAGGACTCAGACACTAGGCTGTAATGAAGGACTCAGACACTAGGCTGTAATGAAGGACTCAGACACTAGGCTGTAATGAAGGACTCAGACACTAGGCTGTAATGAAGGACTCAGACACTAGGCTGTAATGAAGGACTCAGACACTAGGCTGTAATGAAGGACTCAGACACTAGGCTGTAATGAAGGACTCAGACACTAGGCTGTAATGAAGGACTCAGACACTAGGCTGTAATGAAGGACACTAGGCTGTAATGAAGGACTCAGACACTAGGCTGTAATGAAGGACTCAGACACTAGGCTGTAATGAAGGACACTAGGCTGTAATGAAGGACACTAGGCTGTAATGAAGGACTCAGACACTAGGCTGTAATGAAGGACTCAGACACTAGGCTGTAATGAAGGACTCAGACACTAGGCTGTAATGAAGGACTCAGACACTAGGCTGTAATGAAGGACTCAGACACTAGGCTGTAATGAAGGACTCAGACACTAGGCTGTAATGAAGGACTCAGACACTAGGCTGTAATGAAGGACTGCACAAAGAGACAGTGTTGAGGATGTGTTGAGGACTCAGACACTAGGCTGTAATGAAGGACTCAGACACTAGGCTGTAATGAAGGACTCAGACACTAGGCTGTAATGAAGGACTCAGACACTAGGCTGTAATGAAGGACTCAGACACTAGGCTGTAATGAAGGACTCAGACACTAGGCTGTAATGAAGGACTCAGACACTAGGCTGTAATGAAGGACTCAGACACTAGGCTGTAATGAAGGACTCAGACACTAGGCTGTAATGAAGGACTCAGACACTAGGCTGTAATGAAGGACTCAGACACTAGGCTGTAATGAAGGACTCAGACACTAGGCTGTAATGAAGGACTCAGACACTAGGCTGTAATGAAGGACTCAGACACTAGGCTGTAATGAAGGACTCAGACACTAGGCTGTAATGAAGGACTCAGACACTAGGCTGTAATGAAGGACTCAGACACTAGGCTGTAATGAAGGACTCAGACACTAGGCTGTAATGAAGGACACTAGGCTGTAATGAAGGACACTAGGCTGTAATGAAGCACAAAGAGACAGTATAACGTCACTGTGGGGCAGAAACCTCTTATCCCCATATTTCTTTTTTTTTTTTAGTTTTCAACTAAATTAATTAATGCACAACTTCATACTACAGCGTTACTCAGAAGCATCAAAAGAAGCACATCCACAAGCTAGGGCATTAAGCAACTAGTCGACTAGTAAATCCACTAGTCGACCTTGCTGGTACTAGTTGACTGAAAAAAAGTTTTTTTTTTTTACTTTTTATTTTTTCAATGTACACAGTTTGTAAATGTACAAATGTACAAATATGTATTTAAAAAAAAAACTAGTCAACTAGTAAAAATGACTAGAAGTGAATGCCCTACCACAAGCTGGAAACGCGGTGCGAATGTGACTTTTGAACGTGTGTGTGTTTTGGACATGAGGTTTCCACCTGAATACATTGAATCTGTGAATCAGGCATTAAGATGTTTTAGTGACGTCCCCAGAATAAAAACATATAGAGCTGGAAATGAGCATATTTAGGTCCCGTTTGACACTAGGGATGAAAACACACAACCTGCTGACACAGTTGCACATCATAATACAAGAGAATGTATTACACTATATACACAGTATGTCTGTTAGTAGTAGTGGTACCAGTATGTACTGCGTTGCTCTGTGGTGGTGGTGGTGGTGGTGGTAGTGGTACCGGTACAGTAGTAGTAGTAGTAGTAGTAGTAGTAGTAGTAGTAGTAGTATTGGAGTTCTACTATTTCACTGAGCCTAGAAACAAGGCTCAGTGGAATCATGAATACATTTAGTTGTCTTTCAATCTTTCTGGAGACAGACAGCCGATTAGATGGAGATAGATTAGCCCATTCTGGACGGGAACCCGTTTTGGTGTTTTAACTAAGCATTATTTAGCTATTGAAAAATAGCAGATCTACAAGCTCATAGCGCGCCACCGAGTGGCGCGCTATGAGCTTGTAGGTCTGCTATTTTTGAAAAATCGTGAAAATGTGGCACAAATCTTTGAATATTCTTTCAGAAGACTTTTTATTTATTTTTGATTTATGTCAGGCCTAATGGGTTAGAGAGAAAGGGAGATAGATCATCAGATACAGTCGATCAATAGACAGGTAGACGTAACACATCCAATGACTGCTTAGTGTCTACACTCAGTAGAGTGGACATATCCGTCCTACAGCATGCCAGTGTGCCATAAGGGCCATTTCCAGCATGTCCAATAGAGTTCAGCGCTATTGTTCAGTGACCGAGCGTGAATTTATATAAAAAAGGCACACAAGGTTTTGCGCAGTTCTTTTAAAAAAAAATCTTTCTGAAAGGTTTGTGAGTTCTTCCTCGGCCCCATTTCAGGGGCTTCCCACGTTTCCAACGTTTTTGGAGATACCCTAACTACTAGTAGCTAGAGTACGGGGTGAAGATACCGTCCTGTCCAACTCTGGTGTAGACAGAAAAGAAAGCGGTCCACGGTCCAAGTGCAGAGTCAACTCAGGTGCAGTTGATCTGGTCTAGGGGGGTTTAAGTGGTTTAAACCCCAATATGGAATGAACTACAGACTCCATTACTGCTGCTAGTACTGATACTACTAGCTGCTGTAGTACTACTACTACTACTACTAATACATGGGTAATAAATATATAACAAACTACAGACTGTAGTCACATCTGTCCCCCTGAAGGCTGAGCCACAACACATGAATATACAGTTCAGATGGACTTCCGTCTTCCACGGAGAATGTCCTTTTACAGACAACAGTTAAACACGGTTAATTCAGTGGACATATTCACCCCTCTCTTTCTTTCACTCACGCACACGCACACACACACACACACACACACACACACACACACACACACACACACACACACACACACACACACACACACACACACACACACACACACACACACACACACACACACACACGGGAGGAACACAGTAAGCATATAAAGAATAGAAGCAGCTTCAACATCTAATAGGAATGGACAGTGATGTCACAAGGTCATGGGTCATTGGTATCGTGTGTGTTGCAGTCCTCTGCTTGGTTTATTCCTGTTAATATTCACACGTGCACGCACGCACGCACACAGACACGCACACAGACACGCACGCACACACGCACGCACGCACGCACGCACGCACGCACGCACGCACGCACGCACGCACGCACGCACGCACGCACGCACGCACGCACGCACGCACGCACGCACGCACGCACGCACGCACGCACGCACGCACGCACGCACGCACGCACGCACGCACGCACGCACGCACGCACGCACGCACGCACGCACGCACGCACGCACACACACACACACACACACACACACACACACACACACACACACACACACACACACACACACACACACACACACACACACACACACACACACACACACACACTAACCTAATCTAGTATACTTTCTCACACACCACACACAACATACCATACAAAAAAAAAACGAACTAACTAAAACCATCTTCATCATCATCATCAATCCTATAAACAGATGAAACCATAAATGGTAAAACCAGCATATGGTTTCTGTCAAATCAAACATATTAAGTAAACAATAAACGCCTCAATGGCAGCCAGGTCACCATGGGAACCTCAACCCATGGATGGCTGTTGTCATAATTCAGTAGATTCATATACTCTACGTCTCCATTTTATTATGTTGTTTCATCTCAAGATTTATTTTTACTAGATCAGCGATTCCTGCAACCTGTGGGCCGTGAGGAAGTAGATCCCCAAATAATTTGTGAAACACGTGACATTTCATTGATAATGTGACATTAATATAAAACAAATAATTGTCATGTGTTTTAATGGTGACACAGATGAATAGGAACTTTAACTTCAACCCGTTTTGGTGTTTTAACTAAGCATTATGTTATACTTTAGCTATATGAAAAATAGCAGATCTACAAGCTCATAGCGCGCCACCGAGTGGCGCGCTACGAGCTTGTAGGTCTGCTATTTTCTTTAAATTGTGAAAATGTGCCTCAAATCTTTGAATATATATTATTAATTTTTTTTAATTTCGGCGTCAGGCCTAAATGGGTTAAAGTATACCATGTTTGTTCCACTGATCCAAGACCAGCTGGAACACAATGGATTGATTCATCTTTATCCCATTCTGACCTGAGATCAGATTCTAAACATGTCTTCTACATCCTGACAGTTTTCTGAAAAAGCTATGTTTCTATGTCAGTCGTTCTTCGATTTTTCAAAAATAGCAGACCTACAAGCTCGTAGCGCGCCACTCGGTGGCGCGCTACGAGCTTGTAGATCTGCTATTTTTCAATAGCTAAAGCATAACATAATGCTAACACCAAAAGGGGTTCCCGGAACTTCTTCCCGCCCAAAATGGGTTAAAATAAACATGCTCTGAAGATGCACGTGTATTCCCCAGACACGGCTGGGAACCGCTGCTCTAGATAGATAAGAGAGATAAAAAAAACTGAAAAACATATTTGGCTTTTTTTTTCTTAACAGACCTTTTACCGTAAGTGGTGGTATATGATTGCGTTTCACGTCCTCGACGACCGCCTGGAGGGACTGTGTTGTTTGGGGGCGTCTCCATGGAAACCAGAAATGTCAACGTGTCCTTGTTTTCTTTTGGTCGGTCAGACGGTCGGTCGGTCGGTCGGTCGGTCGGTCGGTCGGCCGGTCGGTCGGTCGGCCGGTCGGTCGGTCAGACGGTCGGTCGGTCGGCCGGTCGGTCGGTCAGACGGTCGGTCGGTCGGTCGGTCACATGACGCTCAGCTTAGAAGCAGCAGGCAGGAGGAGGCTCCTCTCATCACAGTGTTTCTCAAAGTGGGGTCAGGGGACCCTCAGGGGTCCTTGAGGGGGGTTCCAGGGGGTTCCCCCGGGAAATGACCAATAGTTAGGAACCAGATGGACCCTTATGGGTCTGTAATTCTGATACCCCCTTTTCCTCTGAGAGTGGGCCTCTGAGAGTGTACAAATGGAACCAGATGGACCCTTGCAGGCTCCATTTGTGACCATATTTGACTGAGAGACTACCATCGCGCAAATTACAGTTTTTCACTAGAAGAGAAAAAGTTTTTTTTTTTTTTTTTTAAATGAGTTCTTCACATACTAGAGCATGTCTGAAATAAGTGTCAGAGCTGAAATCGACATGTAAATATGAAATAAATGCTTAAACATGTAGCTAGGTGTAACGTTAGAGACCACAGAAGTGATCCTTTCAAGCCTGTTTTCTCAACTCGCTGTTTCTCTGTAAGACATAACTCTATAAACCATATCTCCAAAACTGGTGGGTGAAACTGAACAACCAATATGTCAATTTGAATATATGAATCCCTGCTTTCATATGACATGAAAAAACAAAAATTCAAAAAAATCCAATGGCGGTCCCTCAGTCAAATTTAGTCACATTTGGTTACATTTTTGTACACTCAAGAAAGAGTTATTGGGGGGGGGGGGGGGGGTCCATGACTTAATGTATACCAAACTGGGGGTCCTTGAAATGAACAAACGTTGAGAACCCCTGCTCTACCACACCTGACAGCGCTTCTGGCCCGGGTTCATGGACGACCCCACGGGGCAGTTGAAGTGTTGGGAGAACTCTGGGGAGTTCGACAACGTCCCGATGACCCGGTACCGGGGGGGGCTGTGGGGGTCCGTCATCAGGCCCTCGTGAGCGCTTTCTGGGGTCCTCACAGAACACCACACCTGTTGGAGTTGGTGTTAACACATTTTGACCTGAGATCAGATTCTAAAAATGTCTTCTACATCCTGACATGTTAGCATTCTAGAACTCTGGAAAATCTCATGGAAACGTATCAGAGATAATATGTGCAGATTTATGAGTTTTGGACAAAATCTGTAGGAGTGGGAGTACAACGTTAACCTGACTCCGCCAAATGGGGCAGCAGAGAGTACACTGGGTAGAGAGAGTACACTGGGTTCCCCCCCTCCTGTTACCCAGTGTACTCTCTGCTGCCCCATCTGGCGGAGTCAGTTTAGTACAACGTGGGATTTGAAGAAAGCAGTGCCTAATATAGGAAGTTGCGTAACGAATAATGATCCAAAGGAATTGTTATTGTCCAGTAGTGTCCACTACCCACCTGGGCAAAACCAACGAAGAAGAGTTGCTCGTTGGTGAGGTTGACAGCTGGTAGTCTCTTCTCCTCGCCATGCGTCTGCACCCAGGACCTGTAGGCCTGGGAGATGGTATTCACATTATTAGCTTTACACCCAGGACCTGTAGGCCTGGGAGATGGTATTCATATTATTAGCATTACACCCAGGACCTGTAGGCCTGGGAGATGGTATTCACATTAGCATTATATGTCTCAGACATTTGTGACTAAATTTGACTGAGGGACTGCAATTGGACTTTTTTGAATTTTCGTTTTTTTCATGTCTTATGAAAGCAGGGGATCATAGCTTCAAATTGACATATTGGTTGTTCAGTTTGACCCACCAGTTTTGGAGATATGGCTTATAGAGTAATGTCTTGCAGAAAACAGCGAGTTGAGAAAACAGGCTTGAAAGGTTCACTTCTGTGGTCTCTAACATTACACCTAGCTACATGTTTAAGCATTTATTTCATATTTACATGTCGATTTCAGCTCTGACACTTATTTCAGATCATTTTTGCTCTAGTATGTGCAGTCTACCTGTGCTATTAACTCATTAAAAAAAAAGCTGGTGAAAAGCTGTAATTTGCGCGATGGCAGTCTCTCAATGAAATCTGGTCACATTTGATCACATTAACACATTATAATAGTATATACTTCATTATATGATTTATATACTATACAAACCCATTTTTGTCCTTTATGAACGCATCTCAGACTATCATCATCAATCAATCAAACTTAATTTATACTAATGTTTAAATCCGGTCCTATATTGCGATCAGATCAATGGCCACCGCGATATGGCCTTTTGAAGTGTCCAGTCTTTTTTATTGGCCTAAAATATTGTTTATATACATACATTTATGAATCCACTTGCTGACCGGCTGTCACTAATGGTTTCCATAAACATTCTATGGCAGGCATAAATGTCAAAAATGTCAAACTTTCCTTTTGCTTTAAGTAGCATGTGACATGTCAAACTAGGGTGTTTTCATGATTCTGAATCCATTCCAAGCATTCGTTTTGCACAAAATACACTCCTTGTGCTAATAACAGCCATAGCCACTTCCCCATAATGTGCTGACCTCATCACATTTGTGCTGACCTCATCACATTTGTCATGACGTCTATGGCCGTTCTTAGCCCAAGGAGTGTTTCTTGTGCCAAACTAATGCTTGAAATGGATTCAGAATCATGAAAACCCCTAGCCGCAATTTGCAACTCTAGATTTTTTTATAATGGGATGAATCTAGAGTTGCAATACCCTCCATTGACTCCCCACTCATCATTTTGCGTTTGCGATCTGCTTGTCTTAAACGACGTTAAACTCACCAACATTGCAGCTGTAATCCAAGCTTGAATTATTCTCTTTCAATCTGCCGAGCTTGTTTTTCATAAAAATCCCCCGTAGACATGTTATGAGCTACTTTCTGTCAAGAAATTCTGTGCAAGTGATTCTTTTTCTAAGTGCTGGAGTTTGAAAGCGCTCGTCGTAAGTCACTGAACGTCCCTGCATGCATCTGTTTCGCATTTGCACATAATGCAGGAGGCAGCAGCGCGACCCCTTAATACAAACGAGCGCTTCCAAACTCCAACATTTCTTCTTCTTGACAGAAAGTAGCTCATAACATGTCTACGGGGGATTTTTATGAAAAACAAGCTCGGCAGATTGAAAGAGAATAATTCAAGCTTGGACTACAGCTGCAATGTTGGTGAGTTTAACGTCGTTTAAGACAAGCAGATCGCAAACGCAAAATGATGAGTGGGGAGTCAATAGAGGGTATTGCAACTCTAGATTCATCCCATTGTATAAAAGTCTAGAGTTGCAAATTGCGGCTAGAAAATCCCCTAGTTTGACATGTCACATGCATAAGCATAAGGAAAGTTTGACATTTTTGACAATTTTGCCTGCCATAGGATGCCCAATAGTGACAGCCGGTCAGCTAGTGGGTTCATTAATGTATATAGACAATATTTTAGGCCAATAAAAAAGACTATATACAAATTTCCCACTTTAAACAAAAGGAGCCTGTCGGCTGCCGGTGTCATGTTCCGTGACATGTTTTGGATTTTCATGTTTTCCTTGGTTTTTAGTTAGTTAGTGTTTTACTTCTTTGTGTTACTGTGATTTTGTGGTCTTGTTTTGTGCCTTCCTGTCTGCCCCTGTAGTTCTGTTCCTGTCTTGTCTCACTAGTCCTGTGATTGCCAGTGTTTCCACCTGTGTCCCATTAGTTCCCCAGCCTATCCCAGTGTTGATTGTCAGCGGTGTTCACCTGTGTCTAGTTATCCCTTGTCTATTTATATGCCCTTGTGTGTTCAGTCCTGTTTTTGAGCTTACATGTTCCTAGTATTAGTTCCTTGTGTTTCCTCGTGCCAGTTCCCTGTTTCCCTGCATTGTTAATAAAACCTGGATCTTGCACCTGAATTCT
>NC_136792.1:5016434-5026434 GCF_951216825.1 Electrona antarctica | reverse complement strand
TCAAATAGAGGAGGCATGTGTCAGTGGAGTGGGATGTTCTGAAGCCAGATTAGAGTTTGTACATTCTCTACATCAGGGGTTCTCAAAGTTTTTGGCCGGGGACCCCCGGAAATGCTTTGGCAATGTCTCGGGACCCCCGCCCCGCCCCCTCCCGACCCCCAATATAAATTGACTGCTACAATAACCTTAAACCATTTTGGGCGGGAACCCCTTTTGGTGTTTTAAGCATTGTTATAATTTAGCTATTGAAAAATAGCAGATCTACAAGCTCATAGCGCGCCACCGAGTGGCGCGCTACGAGCTTGTAGGTCTGCTATTTTTGAAAAATCGTGAAAATACAAATTAAAAAAAAATCTTTTTTCTTTTTTTTTTTTTTTGAAAATAATTTGGGGACCCCCTAAAATAATTTGGCGACCCCCCGAGGGGTCGCGACCCACGGGTTGAGAACCCCTGCTCTACATGATACGTAGCTTGCAGAGTTAGTTCACTCAGATATACTCGAGCGGCTTCATGCTGTGCTCAAGGGCGCATATATACATATACTCGAGGGGTTAATATGCTGCATTACTATGTGGGTGTATACAGTGTTTGCAAGACCCACATGTCATACGCTGATGTGGCCGTCAGCTGACCAATTGGGTAGGGTGTTTAAAGGGGAAAACCACCCATTTTCAACATTTTACTATGTCATTAATATACCTTAGAGCTGTTGTGTGGAAATAATAAAAAAGTCCCCCCGATTCTGTGTTTCCTAGAACTGTAAGTATGAAAAAAATCATTAACATGGTGAAACACATCTTGATGATGTCATCAAGATGCGTTTCACCATGTTAATGATTTTTTTCAGATCTCTAGTTCTAGGAAACACAGAATCGGGGGGACTTTTTATTATTTCCACACAACAGCTCTAAGGTATATTAATGACATAGTAAAATGTTGAAAATGAGTGGAATGCCCCTTTAAGCTCACCTAGGCCTCACTCACACCTTCGCATCTAGCATACAACATTGTTGGATGCTAGATGTAAACAAAGGGTAAGTGTCATGGCCGCCCCAATGCATTTCCAATGGAAGTCACATGGTTTGACACAACATTTTTGTTGTACGGCTTTCGGCTGTGTTTCGACTGCCCCCCTCCCCCTCATACAACAAAAATGTTGTGTCAAACCATGCGACTCCCATTGGAAATGTATTGCGAGCTTGCATCAGTCAACAAGTCTCATGCATCAGCTATACAACAATCTGCTGTGCACGTGTGAGTGAAGCCATAGACTGCATGCTTCTTCCTGGCTTCCGTCTACATTATGCTTCCTGGTTGTTGTCAAGGACAGTCGAAGAAGGACGAGACGCGGAGACCGTACGGGCGACGCCATGTTGCTTATGGTGCTCCATGGAAGGAAAGAAACATGCGCAGTTGAGACCAGGAAGTTGGACATGACAAATCATAGATATGGCGCAAATGGCCCAGCAGATGGCGTGATGCCAATGAAAGGATAGATGCTTGTACATATGTCACGTCAAACCAACATTACTGTCTTTGTGATGATCCATGCTGGGACTTACTTATCCATTTGCTGTTAAAACGTTAATATAAAAAGGTAAAATGCAATGACGTGACATGATATGTACAAGCATATCTCCTGTCAGTGGCATCACGCCATCTGCTGGGCCATTTGCGCCATATCTATGATTTGTCATGTCCAACTTCCTGGTCTCAACTGCACATGTTTCTTTCCTTCCATGGAGCAACATGGCGTCGCCCGTACGACGCCATGTTGTCTTCGCGTCTCGTCCTTCTTAGACAGTCCTTGGTTGTTGTTATGTGATGTTTGCTCCCGCCACCACCGGTGGGCTCTGCTATGTCTGTTCCCCATGAGGGGGTTGTTATTGTATCTATCTCCCTGCGCTTAATGTTTAATGATGGTGTTTAATTGTGCCGAGCAGGGAGAAAAATATAGCGGAGCTGAACGCCAAGATAAAATATTATATGCACGCATATTCTCATTCTATAATAAATATTGATTAAATCTCTTTGTGAGTTATCTGACTGAAATTCTGTTTTTTTTTATTGGCAAGATACTTTTCAACCTTCGAGATGGAGCTAAGAGTATAACTAGGGCGGTAGTTCCCGGGGTCTAATTTGCTGCCTTTCTTGTGCAGGGGGGTTACTTTGGCCAGTTTGAATTCTTGAGGGACCAGTCCCTGCTTGATAGAGAGGTTTATTATGTGGGTGATGATTGGAGCTAGCTATGGAGATGGCCGAGTCTCCCAAATTTGGAGGGAATGTTGTCATGGCCAGTGGTCTTGTGGGGTTGTAGAGCACTCCGTTTTTTGAGTACCTCATCAGTTGTTAACCAGTTTAAAATCGTCTTTGCAGTTTGCACACATCTAGGTTTTTGTAGAAAGCTTATTGGCTTCCTTGATCCCCCTAGTGACTTTTAAGAGGCTTGCCTCTGGCACACTCTCCAGCCATTGCTCCTGCTTTGACGAGTAGCAATTGCTGTGTTCTTAGTTTTATATTAGCTTAGTAGTTTCTTGATGTATTGTTCTTATTAGTCTTTTTTAGTCTGTACTTGGTTAGCTATTTAGACTCTCTCTGAGCCTCCCTGGTAGTAGGTTTTTGGTATTACGGATGTCATATGTTTGTCTTAATGTCATGTCCTGTATTTGTTGTTACTGGCAGAGCTGTGTAACATTTATTTGCCTCTTCTCTTGGCCAGCTGTAAAAGAGACTATGGTCTCAATGTGATTTTACTGGTTAAATAAAGGTTAAATAAAAAATATAAAAAGCTTTGATGTGCTATACAACAAAACGCCAAGAGTGGGAGGGCAGTTTGTTAAACAGAGTTGTGGCTATGTTTGTAAAGAAGATGTTTAAGTAATTGGCCACATCAAGTTTGTCAGTGATGAGAGTGTTGTTCGATTTGATGTTTTTGTAAACCTGGTTTTCAGTTTCTGACCAGCAGCCTAGTTGGTTGTTGAGTATACTGAGCTCTACTCAACAACCAACTAGGCTGCGGTCAGAAACAGCTCTGGAAGCTCTACTCAACAACCAGTAGAGCTCCCGAGGGTTGTTTTAGTTTTCCTCGGCTTAAAGTTTCTCTGATCTGAAAAGGTCCTCCTCCTCCATTCAATGGAGTCTTTGTAGCAGCCAGTTATAATTACATACTTACATAGCAAAAAAAAAAACATGATCTTAAAGATGAATTATTTTGAAAAGACATCATGGGAGAGCTGCTTTTAGACTTTGTTAATACAGTGAGCAAGGCCTTCGGCCTGGTGGAGACAACTATGCATGCATGCATGCATAAATTATATCATTGCATATATTAAAGACGGAGTGCCCCCAAAGAAAACATGATCATCTGGTATTTTGATTATACTAGGAGGAAGATTTTTTTTCAAAAAGGTATACAGAAAGTTAATTAAATATACTTGGTTTTCACCTTAGCACCACCCACCTGAACTTAAAGGCGTAGTGAAACGGAAATGGTGGACATTTTATTTTGAAGTTTCAGACGGTCTCAAGTTGAAACACCGCTATGAAGTTTCTGAACCAATCAGAGCGTCGCATCCCTTCAGGGGATGGGATGGTAGCTAGGGACGGGTAGCTATGCTACGCAGGACAGCGTGTGGATGTTTGTTTACAAATCAGATAGTCGGCAACCTTTACCAATTTACTCTTAATGTGGCTTATTTCTACCCTATAATGTTTTCAGATACATTTTTAGCGTGATGATTAAGTTGAAACCGAGTAATACACTCTCTGGATGTTATCTTGAATGGGAATAAAAACGGAAGATTTCTGTAATCAGTAGCAGCTGTGCAGCCTGTGCTGGACGGATGCGGAGATATGGGGAATTAAACTGGTGAGCTTCATTTTTATTGGCTTTTATCGATGTTGGCCTCGACACGTCATCACGCAGCACGTTTTCGTTTTCAGGAAGTAATAAAAAATATTCTTTTGATATAAAAACACACAAAAATGAGATTTTTCCCGTTTTTTTGGCATCCATTGTTAGGTATGCCCATATGATGACCACGGATATGGTCTAAAAGTGTGAAAAACGTATTTTTCATTTCACTACACCTTTAAGCTGGTTTTCACCTTAGCACCACCCACCTGAACGTAACCGTTGTATAATAAGGGGAGGGGCTGATTTGAGTGTGTCACTAAAGCGGCGTATTTTGATTGGGCCTTTTGACTCAAAGGCATTAAGCTTTCAGGAAGAAACCAAAAATAAGCTTGTAGATCTGCTATTTTTCAATAGCTAAAGTATAACGATGCTTTAAAACACCAAAATGGGTTAATAGCGGCGTGGCGTGATGTCACTCACCCCGTCATAAACATCGTCTAGTTCTTTGGAGTCGAGGATGAAGTCTGGGAAGCCAATCATATCGTAGATAGCATCTGCCTACACGCAAGACATGCAGGCAAAGAGAGAGACAGAGAGACAGACACAGAGACATGGAGAGACACACAGATAGGATAAAAAGACAAACCTTTAGTAGAGGTAATAATATGAATTAATAATTGCTGGGATTTATTTTTAAGAACATAGAAAAAGGACAGCTTTATTAGGGAAAAAAACAAATAAAAAGATACAAATTAAAAGCAATAAAACATTTAACAAGTCAAAATCAAGTCAACGTGGAAAGTCTAAACAGGTGGGTTTTCAGTGCGGTTTTGAAGGTAGCGATGGAGGGGGCATCTCTGATATGTTTGGGGAGTGCATTTCAGAGGGTCGGGAGGGGGCAGCAGCCACAGCACACAGAGAAGGCCCTGTCGCCCCAGGATACTTTTTGGGGATCTTAAGGAGGCCGGTGTCACTGGACCTGAGGGAACGGGATGGGACATGTGGCTCGAGGTAGGGGGTAGACAGGTTGGACAGTGCCTTGTAGGGGCGACTGTGGCTCAGGAGGTAGAGCAGGTCGTCCAATGATCCATGGGTCGGCGGTTCAAAGCTACATGTCGAAGTGTCCTTGGGCAAGACACTGAACCCCAAATTGCTCCCGATGTGCTGGTTGGTACCTTGCATGGCTTCCGCCGCAATCGGTGTATGAATGTGTGTGTGTGAATGGGTGAATGTAATGCACAATCTATGTAAAGCGCCTTGGATAAAGGCGCTATATAAATGCACCATTTAGGTGGTGAGGAGTACTTTGAAGTCAATTCTTTGTTTGACAGGGAGCTAGTGGAGGTCATGAAGGACTGGTGTGATGTGATCTCTGGAGCGGGTGGGGGTGTTTTGGACGTATTGGAGTTTATTGAGGGGGTTTTAGGTGATACCATAGGCCGTAGAGGATGCTATTGCAATAGTCCGGCCCGGGATGAGATGAAGGCCTGGATGAGGGTTTGGGCAGCACCTAGGTGGCGGATGGTTGTGACACGGGAGCCGTCGATGTCGAGTGAGAAGTCCTGGGTGGAGCGGGTGAGGCTGTCGGGGGCCGATGATGATTATTTCTGATTTGTTCCAGTTGAGTTTTAGGTAGTTAATATAGGGTTTAATTAATTAAAGTATACTGTGTAACTTTTTCAATTAAACAATTCCCCCTCACCTTGTCTTTCGCAGCCTGTCTTGTCTGTCCGTCCATCCAGGTTAGTTTGTCCAGCGATTCCTTAAACGCTGATCGAATCCCATTGATCATCTCTTCAGCCTGACAGACGGGGAGAGAGGCAGGGACAGGGAGACAAAGAGAGAGACATGGAGGTAAAGACAGGGAGAGAGGCAGGGACAGAGACACAAAGAGAGAGACATGGAGGTAAAGACAGACAGGGAGAGAGGCAGGGACAGAGACACAAAGAGAGAGACATGGAGGTAAAGACACGGAGAGAGGCAGGGACAGAGACACAAAGACAGACAGGGAGAGAGGCAGGGACAGAGACACAAAGAGAGAGACATGGAGGTAAAGACAGACAGGGAGAGAGGCAGGGACAGAGACACAAAGACAGAGACATGGAGGTAAAGACAGGGAGAGAGGCAGGGACAGAGACACAAAGACAGAGACATGGAGGTAAAGACAGGGAGAGAGAGAGAGACATGGAGGTAAAGACATGGAGAGAGAGAGACATGGAGGTAAAGACAGGGAGAGAGAGAGAGACATGGAGGTAAAGACAGGGAGAGAGAGAGACATGGAGGTAAAGACAGGGAGAGAGAGAGAGACATGGAGGTAAAGACAGGGAGAGAGGCAGGGACAGAGACACAAAGAGAGAGACATGGAGGTAAAGACAGGGAGAGAGAGAGAGACATGGAGGTAAAGACAGGGAGAGAGGCAGGGACAGAGACACAAAGAGAGAGACATGGAGGTAAAGACAGGGAGAGAGGCAGGGACAGAGACACAAAGAGAGAGACATGGAGGTAAAGACAGGGAGAGAGGCAGGGACAGAGACACAAAGAGAGAGACATGGAGGTAAAGACAGGGAGAGAGGCAGGGACAGAGACACAAAGAGAGAGACATGGAGGTAAAGACAGGGAGAGAGGCAGGGACAGAGACACAAAGAGAGAGACATGGAGGTAAAGACACAGAGAGAGGCAGGGACAGAGACACAAAGACAGAGACATGGAGGTAAAGACAGACAGGGAGAGAGGCAGGGACAGAGACACAAAGAGAGAGACATGGAGGTAAAGACAGGGAGAGAGGCAGGGACAGAGACACAAAGAGAGAGACATGGAGGTAAAGACAGGGAGAGAGGCAGGGACAGAGACACAAAGAGAGAGACATGGAGGTAAAGACAGACAGGGAGAGAGGCAGGGACAGAGACACAAAGAGAGAGACATGGAGGTAAAGACAGTGAGAGAGGCAGGGACAGAGACACAAAGAGAGAGACATGGAGGTAAAGACAGGGAGAGAGGCAGGGACAGAGACACAAAGCGAGAGACATGGAGGTAAAGACAGGGAGAGAGGCAGGGACAGAGACACAAAGAGAGAGACATGGAGGTAAAGACAGGGAGAGAGAGAGAGGCATGGAGGTAAAGACAGGGAGAGAGGCAGGGACAGAGACACAAAGAGAGAGACATGGAGGTAAAGACAGGGAGAGAGAGAGAGGCATGGAGGTAAAGACAGGGAGAGAGAGAGAGACATGGAGGTAAAGACATGGAGGTAAAGACAGGGAGACATGGAGGACAGAGAGAGACATGGAGGTAAAGACATGGAGGTAAAGACAGGGAGACATGGAGGACAGAGAGAGACATGGAGGTAAAGACAGGGAGAGAGAGAGACATGGAGGTAAAGACATGGAGGTAAAGACAGGGAGACATGGAGGACAGAGAGAGACATGGAGGTAAAGACATGGAGGTAAAGACAGGGAGACATGGAGGACAGAGAGAGACATGGAGGTAAAGACATGGAGGTAAAGACAGGGAGACATGGAGGACAGAGAGAGACATGGCGGTAAAGACATGGAGGTAAAGACAGGGAGACATGGAGGACAGAGAGAGACATGGCGGTAAAGACAGGGAGAGAGAGAGAGACATGGAGGTAAAGACAGGGAGAGAGAGAGAGACATGGAGGTAAAGACAGGGAGAGAGAGAGACATGGAGGTAAAGACATGGAGGTAAAGACAGGGAGAGAGAGAGACATGGAGGTAAAGACATGGAGGTAAAGACAGGGAGAGAGAGAGAGACATGGAGGTAAAGACATGGAGGTAAAGACATGGAGGTAAAGACAGGGAGAGAGAGAGACATGGAGGTAAAGACAGGGAGAGAGAGAGACATGGAGGTAAAGACAGGGAGAGAGAGACATGGAGGTAAAGATATGGAGGTAAAGACAGGGAGAGAGAGAGAGACATGGAGGTAAAGACATGGAGGTAAAGACAGGGAGAGAGAGAGAGACATGGAGGTAAAGACAGGGAGAGAGAGAGAGACATGGAGGTAAAGATATGGAGGTAAAGACAGGGAGAGAGAGAGAGACATGGAGGTAAAGACATGGAGGTAAAGACAGGGAGAGAGAGAGAGACATGGAGGTAAAGACATGGAGGTAAAGACAGGGAGAGAGAGAGAGACATGGAGGTAAAGATATGGAGGTAAAGACATGGAGAGAGAGAGAGACATGGAGGTAAAGACATGGCGGTAAAGACAGGGAGAGAGAGAGAGACATGGAGGTAAAGATATGGAGGTAAAGACATGGAGGTAAAGACAGGGAGAGAGAGAGACATGGAGGTAAAGACAGGGAGAGAGAGAGACATGGAGGTAAAGACAGGGAGAGAGAGAGAGACATGGAGGTAAAGACAGGGAGAGAGAGAGACATGGAGGTAAAGACATGGAGGTAAAGACAGGGAGAGAGAGAGAGACATGGAGGTAAAGACAGGGAGAGAGAGAGAGACATGGAGGTAAAGATATGGAGGTAAAGACATGGAGGTAAAGACAGGGAGAGAGAGAGACATGGAGGTAAAGACAGGGAGAGAGAGAGAGACATGGAGGTAAAGACAGGGAGAGAGAGAGAGACATGGAGGTAAAGACATGGAGGTAAAGACAGGGAGAGAGAGAGAGACATGGAGGTAAAGACAGGGAGAGAGAGAGAGACATGGAGGTAAAGATATGGAGGTAAAGACAGGGAGAGAGAGAGAGACATGGAGGTAAAGACATGGAGGTAAAGACAGGGAGAGAGAGAGAGACATGGAGGTAAAGACATGGAGGTAAAGACAGGGAGAGAGAGAGAGACATGGAGGTAAAGATATGGAGGTAAAGACATGGAGGTAAAGACAGGGAGAGAGAGAGACATGGAGGTAAAGACAGGGAGAGAGAGAGACATGGAGGTAAAGACAGGGAGAGAGAGAGAGACATGGAGGTAAAGACAGGGAGAGAGAGAGACATGGAGGTAAAGACAGGGAGAGAGAGAGAGACATGGAGGTAAAGACAGGGAGAGAGAGAGACATGGAGGTAAAGACAGGGAGAGAGAGAGACATGGAGGTAAAGACATGGAGGTAAAGACAGGGAGAGAGAGAGAGACATGGAGGTAAAGATATGGAGGTAAAGACATGGAGGTAAAGACAGGGAGAGAGAGAGACATGGAGGTAAAGACAGGGAGAGAGAGAGAGACATGGAGGTAAAGACAGGGAGAGAGAGAGAGACATGGAGGTAAAGACAGGGAGAGAGAGAGAGACATGGAGGTAAAGACAGGGAGAGAGAGAGACATGGAGGTAAAGACAGGGAGAGAGAGAGAGACATGGAGGTAAAGACAGGGAGAGAGAGAGACATGGAGGTAAAGACATGGAGGTAAAGACAGGGAGAGAGAGAGAGACATGGAGGTAAAGATATGGAGGTAAAGACATGGAGGTAAAGACAGGGAGAGAGAGAGACATGGAGGTAAAGACAGGGAGAGAGAGAGAGACATGGAGGTAAAGACAGGGAGAGAGAGAGAGACATGGAGGTAAAGACAGGGAGAGAGAGAGAGACATGGAGGTAAAGACAGGGAGAGAGAGAGAGACATGGAGGTAAAGACACAGAGAGAGAGAGACATGGAGGTAAAGACATGGAGAGAGAGAGACATGGAGGTAAAGACATGGCGGTAAAGACAGGGAGAGAGAGAGAGACATGGAGGTAAAGACACAGAGAGAGAGAGACATGGAGGTAAAGACATGGCGGTAAAGACAGGGAGAGAGAGAGAGACATGGAGGTAAAGACATGGAGGTAAAGACAGGGAGAGAGAGAGAGACATGGAGGTAAAGACATGGAGGTAAAGACAGGGAGAGAGAGAGAGACATGGAGGTAAAGACATGGCGGTAAAGACAGGGAGACATGGAGGACAGAGAGAGACAAACAAAAGGGGAGATTGAAACAGACATGAGGTCTAATGTAATTTGTATCTAATGTCTTGAAATACAATCTAATCTAATGTAATCTAATTGAGTCTAATCTAATCTAATGCTAAGCGTATTTAGTCTAATCTAATGGAATCGTATCTAATGTAATGAAATGCAATGCAATGCCATAATATGAATGTTGACAGCGAATAATACTTACTATCTCTTTACTGTGTTTGTCAAACGTGTGTTTGACGAA
>NC_136792.1:5001434-5011434 GCF_951216825.1 Electrona antarctica | reverse complement strand
ACAGAGAGACAGGTATAGAGACAGACAGAGATACAGGTAGAGACAGACAGAGAGACAGGTAGAGACAGACAGAGAGACAGGTAGAGACAGACAGAGAGACAGGTATAGAGACAGACAGAGATACAGGTAGAGACAGACAGAGAGACAGACAGAGACAGACAGAGAGACAGACAGAGACAGACAGAGAGACAGGTAGATACAGACAGAGAGACAGGTAGAGACAGACAGAGAGACAGACAGAGAGACAGGTAGAGACAGACAGAGACAGACAGAGACGGGCAGAGGGTGAGACGGTACGGTACCTGCAGCTCAGAGACGGTCATCTTGTGGTAGATCTTCTCCTCGTCTCTCCGTTCCTCTTGAGGGACCTGAATGGACGCCAGCTCCGTCTCGAACTCTAAGATCTGCTCCATCAGCGGCCGGGTGGCGTTCCTGTCTCCGCCCAGCAGCTGACCCAGCTCCACCATGTAGTCCAGGTACGCTGACAACACCTACACTCCCAACAGCAGCATGGAAATCATTATATTAGTACACAGTCTTCTGCTGTTATCACTGGGCAGCATCATTATTTTGTATTTAAATGACTATTAAAAAGTATTTTCCTGGTTTACACAGCAGGTGTCATGCGTAATTGTCAGGCTGACCTTCTCATTGGCTGTCTTGTTGAGGTAGTAGTCCCTGGACGGTAGGAAGAGCCCTGATTGGTCCACCTGAACGGGAGAGAATCAGCCAATAGGAGAACAACAAATACAGCCCTTCTCAATGTGCGGAATTGAGCAGAGTGAATGATGTCACTATGGGCATTCTTTCATGCTTCATTCTTCACACATTACAAAGGCCCCATTTACACTGGCAGACAAATCTGATTGGTTTAAATGGTCACATGACTCATTTAAACAAATCAGATTCCAATCTGGATGTGGCTCAGATCTGATTCAGGCTGGATTTGGCTGCCAGTGTAAATGGGGCCTAACCAGGCCCTATGCCTAGGGTGTGGGTGGGTGCACATTACTAACTAGGCCCTATGCCTAGGGTGTGGGTGGGTGCACATTACTAACCAGGCCCTATGCCTAGGGTGTGGGTGGGTGCACATTACTAACTATAGGCCCTATGCCTAGGGTGTGGGTGGGTGCACATTACTAACTAGGCCCTATGCCTAGGGTGTGGGTGGGTGCACATTACTAACTATAGGCCCTATGCCTAGGGTGTGGGTGGGTGCACATTACTAACTAGGCCCTATGCCTAGGGTGTGGGTGGGTGCACATTACTAACTAGGCCCTATGCCTAGGGTGTGGGTGGGTGCACATTACTAACTAGGCCCTATGCCTAGGGTGTGGGTGGGTGCACATTACTAACTATAGGCCCTATGCCTAGGGTGTGGGTGGGTGCACATTACTAACTAGGCCCTATGCCTAGGGTGTGGGTGGGTGCACATTACTAACTAGGCCCTATGCCTAGGGTGTGGGTGGGTGCACCGCAAACTGGACATATCTTAACATTATTTGAAATACCCTTGAAATATATTACTATGAAAACGAAACACAGTCAAGTGTAAAATCAGCCCTACATATACAGTAGTATCAATAGAGGGTATAAGCATGCAGAAAGTGAGTTTAACGTTGTTTAACCTCGTTTAATGCAATCAGATAGGACTTTTCTGTTTGGATGAATGGGCTGTCGAGGCCAGAAAGTAGTTCACTCAGTAGGCGTTCCCACATAACTTCCGGGTATGATGATGATGTCAAACGCATACCCTCTATAAAAGTATCATGGCCGTGTGATGAGACGACGTGCATCTCAGAGTAGTAGTCTAGTAAGAGAGAGAGTGGCGACACTATAGCGTTGACTCCCATTGTAACAATGGAATGCAGGAAGTGCTCATTATAGTTCGGTTTTATGTTTGGAATATAGCCCATAGGCACCCGCTTTGCGGCGAGATCAAAGTGTGGCCGCCACTCTCTTACTAGTGTGTGTGTGTGTGTGTGTGTGTGTGTGTGTGTGTGTGTGTGTGTGTGTGTGTGTGTGTGTGTGTGTGTGTGACCTGACCCCAATCAACATCAGCCACAGGCGTGCATTGTGTGAACTGCAGGGGGTCAAAGGTCACAGGGACACATACTGTACATTGGCTGTTTGAAAACAGCTGATCTACAAGCTCACAACGTGAGTGTACAGTTGGGTGCCACCGATATTGTCCCTTATCATTTGACCCATTTAGGCCTGACCTCAAAATTTAAAAAAATCCTTCTAAATGAAATAAATATTTTCACGATTTTTCAAAAATAGCAGACCTACAAGCTCATAGCGCGCCACTCGGTGGCGCGCTATGAGCTTGTAGATCTGCTATTTTTCAATAGCTAAATTATAACATAATGTTTAAAACACCAAAAGGGGTTCCCGCCCAAAATGGGTTAACTGTCCTTTTGCACAGATCACGCAAACCTCAGCAAAAATAAAAGGACAATATCGATGGCCTCCAACTATATGTTAGAAGTAACAGCTCACTACCTGTATAATGTTACTGTTGGAGCTCTTGGGGTCGACACTGACTCCAACGCTGAAGAAAGGCTGGCCTCTGTAGGGACCAGAGACCAGACGTAATACCTCCTGGAAGTTGTCCTTATCCCAGGAACCTGTTAGATTCCAGCCTCCAGTCTGACACAGGAACACACACGCACGCACGCACACACACACACAGAAACACAATGTTTAAATGCTGCTCTCGTATATTTCTTCACAGGTTGGTGTTAAACTGTCGAGTTTGAATACATTTATTTTTTACATAAAAATATGTTTAAACAGTTTCATAGATAATTCAATGTGTGAGTGAGTGAGTGAGTGTGCGTGCGTGCGTGCGTGCGTGCGTGCGTGCGTGCGTGCGTGCGTGCGTGCGTGCGTGCGTGCGTGCGTGCGTGTTATGTTCTTTTTTATTTCTTGACACCAGCAGAACCAAAAGGTGTTGCAATTATAATTTCTTACATTTATTTTATTCTTAAATAAAATAAAAGGAAACATTTATTTTATCAAAATGATTCAAATAAAAACAAAAAAAAGTAATAAACATGTATGTTTTATTATTATTATTATTATTATTCAAAGAGATTCTGCATTCCCACTCCTCTTCCTATCCATTATTTATCTTTTCAAACCATTTAATCATCGGCTCTATTAACCCATTTTGACCTGAGATCAGATTCTAAAAATGTCTTATACATCCTGACAGTTTTCTGAAAAAGCTATGTTTCTATGTCAGTCGTTCTTCGATTTTTCAAAAATAGCAGACCTACAAGCTCGTAAGCTCGCAAGCTATGAGCTTGTAGATCTGCTATTCCCGCCCAAACTGGGTTAAAATCTATCAATCTATATTGAGCTCAAAGCTATTCATCTCTATTCAAATCTCAATTATACTGTTGTCTGCTGCGTTGCAGCTTTAGCATTTGAGACAATGACCAATATTGTTTTGACACACATTTCTCTCCTGTCTTCAGAACAATGATGCTTATTTGGTGACGTAATACGGTGTTTACTGTCTGTATAATATGTATAATATTCTCCCAGACAATAGGTCCTATTCATTACATTCAAAATCACACCCGTGTGAACTGAGTGGTGCACCTCCCCTCTCCCCCCCTCCTCTCTCTCTCTCTCTCTCTCTCTCATTAGCAGGCAACAGTGCAGCACTATCTCTCTCTCTGTTTCTGGCACAACAGCACCCCTACTGGTACTCATAGTCATACTGGTGCTCATAGTCACATTAACGTCACATACAGTAGGTGAACACGGACATTGCTGTTCCTTGGAGTGGTTGCACCACTCAAAGATTAACCTGTTTCTGGTGATGAATGTAAGATTTACAACTCACAGAAACACCAATAAAGACAGCCAAGATGAAGTGTATACTTGGCATAAGACGACTTGAATCGACTTTACTGAACTTCAGTATAAATGTTTAGGTGTTTATCTGCATGGTTTTGTCTCATCTGTTTCTCCCCACATCCAGCAGATGTCCCCAGGATGTCCTTCATGAGCACCTGTCTGTCCCCAGTATGTCCTTCATGAGCACCTGTATCTGTCCCCAGGATGTCCTTCATGAGCACCTGTCTGTCCCCAGTATGTCCTTCATGAGCACCTGTCTGTCCCCAGTATGTCCTTCATGAGCACCTGTATCTGTCCCCAGGATGTCCTTCATGAGCACCTGTATCTGTCCCCAGTATGTCCTTCATGAGCACCTGTATCTGTCCCCAGGATGTCCTTCATGAGCACCTGTATCTGTCCAATGACCTTTAGGGGCCCATTTTTTGGTAGGTGGGAGGTGTGACTGACTGACTGACTGACTGACTGTTGGTATTCTCAGGGCCAGAGAAAGGCGGACTACCCACGGAGAAATGGAGAAATGGACAAATGGGTTTGTATTAGGATGAATATATCATCAGTGGGTGTGCTGCAGGATTCGATCAGGACCAATCAAAGTGGCTGCTTTCCATGACCTTTAAGAGCTTGTGCTGAGCTCAGCACACTGGCATGCAGGTGATATACACACACAGTGTCATGAAAGAGGAACCCCTGAAAGGTAATTTCTCTCAAGAGCAAACTTCTCAAATATACAATGCACACACACACCCCTACATTATCAACACAATGCACACATATACTGGGCATTGTCATTGTTGTACATTCTGGAAATGGTTTGATTTGCCTGTCAGCTGCACACCTTATTCATTGCTTGTCCGTCACATTTGTGGTTTTTTTTCTTCCAGTAGTATTTCTGTCTGATTGAGAATGCTAATACAGGGGTCCTCAACGTTTTTGGCAGGGGACCCCCGGAAATGCTTTGGCAATGTCTCGGGACCCCCGCCCGCCCCCTCCCGACCCCCAATATAAATTGACTGCTACAATAACCTTAATAATAGAGACAATACACCATAAATAAATACTGAAACCAGATAGAATCATTAGGGAAGGTGTATGCATTCATTTCCACTTTCCAGCCATTCAGTTGCAAAAAAAAATAATAATTTGGGGACCCCCCAAAATAATTTGGCGACCCCCCCCGAGGGGTCACGACCCACGGGTTGAGAACCCCTGTGCTAATAGACCATCTGTTCCGGCCTCAACCTGCTGCCTCTATTGCTGGTACCTTTATGCTTATCTTCTTAGTAAAACACTGTTATTGTTCCTCCTGCCATCTGTCTCATCCTTCTGGCCAGACAGTACAAACAAGACATTCACAGACACAGTAATCTCGCGTAGCCAGACAACTATTCCACAATCTGGACCGAATGCTATAGAGTCTGGAACTACACCTCCTGAATGCTATAGAGTCTGGAACTACACCTCCTGAATGCTATAGAGTCTGGAACGACACCTCCTGAATGCTATAGAGTCTGGAACTACACCTCCTGAATGCTATAGAGTCTGGAACTACACCTCCTGAATGCTATAGAGTCTGGAACTACACCTCCTGAATGCTATAGAGTCTGGAACTACACCTCCTGAATGCTATGGAGTCTGGAACTACACCTCCTGAATGCTATAGAGTCTGGAACTACACCTCCTGAATGCTATAGAGTCTGGAACTACACCTCCTGAATGCTATAGAGTCTGGAACTACACATCCTGAATGCTATAGAGTCTGGAACTACACCTCCTGAATGCTATAGAGTCTGGAACTACTCCTCCTGAATGCTATAGAGTCTGGAACTACACCTCCTGAATGCTATAGAGTCTGGAACTACACATCCTGAATGCTATAGAGTCTGGAACTACACCTCCTGAATGCTATAGAGTCTGGAACTACTCCTCCTGAATGCTATAGAGTCTGGAACTACACCTCCTGAATGCTATAGAGTCTGGAACTACACCTCCTGAATGCTATAGAGTCTGGAACTACACCTCCTGAATGCTATAGAGTCTGGAACTACACCTCCTGAATGCTATAGAGTCTGGAACTACACCTCCTGAATGCTATAGAGTCTGGAACTACACCTCCTGAATGCTATAGAGTCTGGAACTACACCTCCTGAATGCTATAGAGTCTGGAACTACTCCTCCTGAATGCTATAGAGTCTGGAACTACACCTCCTGAATGCTATAGAGTCTGGAACTACACCTCCTGAATGCTATAGAGTCTGGAACTACACCTCCTGAATGCTATAGAGTCTGGAACTACTCCTCCTGAATGCTATAGAGTCTGGAACTACACCTCCTGAATGCTATAGAGTCTGGAACTACACCTCCTGAATGCTATAGAGTCTGGAACTACACCTCCTGAATGCTATAGAGTCTGGAACTACACCTCCTGAAATCAGAGTAAAGCGTTATTCATAGTCTGGATTTTCGGTGGTGAGGTGACCACCGAACTACAACATGACGTCACGAGCCGCGGTGAAGAGCAAACCACCACCACCGCCCCAGCCCTTCTCTCTGTTCTGAAGAGCAAACCACCACCACCGCCCCAGCCCTGTGAAGAGCAAACCACCACCACCGCCCCAGCCCTGTGAAGAGCAAACCACCACCACCGCCCCAGCCCTGTGAAGAGCAAACCACCACCACCGCCCCAGCCCTGTGAAGAGCAAACCACCACCACCGCCCCAGCCCTGTGAAGAGCAAACCACCACCACCGCCCCAGCCCTGTGAAGAGCAAACCACCACCACCGCCCCAGCCCTGTGAAGAGCAAACCACCACCACCGCCCCAGCCCTTCTCTCTGTTTTTACTCACCACCGCTCAACGTTATTTCAGTGGTCACCTCACCACCGAAAATCCAGACTATGAATGAGCCTTAAGGAAGCTGCTATTTCCGTTCACGAAAATATATTTTTAGCACGCACCCACCTGAGACCACCCACCCGTAGCACGCACCCACCTGAGACCACCCACCCCGCTGAGACCACCCACCCACCTGAGACCACCCACCCGCTGAGACCACCCACCCACCTGAGACCACCCACCCGCTGAGACCACCCACCCGCTGAGACCACCCACCCCGCTGAGACCACCCACCCCGCTGAGACCACCCACCCCGCTGAGACCACCCACCCCGCTGAGACCACCCACCCACCTGAGACCACCCACCCTGAGACCACCCACCCTGAGACCACCCACCCGTAGCACGCATGATGCACGCACAATCACACATACAGTACAGAGCTTATGGCTTTGTTATCTTCACAATAAAATATTTATAAAATGAGTATAAATGAGTTTTGACAATCTTTGCCAAAATGACATGCGGCAAAAACACAGTAAAGCAAGTTATGATTTTGTTGCAACATGTATTTTGGACTAGCTCCAAAGAAATATGGCCTCACACTCTCCCCTGTGATCTTTGCCCCCCCCACAAGCGGAGCCCCGACACCAAGTTGGGAAACACTTAGCTCTGGTCCATAGCCAATGCTTCTATGATTCTGCCCTGCTTTGGCTATGCTACTTTCGCTTTTAACTCTCACATGGAACTCAGACCAGCCTCTCCTCTTTAGCGTAAATAAAAATAACGTTTTTGCTACTCACCAAAACAAAGGCGGGTTGTGTCATTAGAAAGCCTACTTTCCTTAGTGGACGCACTCTGAGCCCCCCACCACACGTATAAACGGTACTTTTTGGCCAAAAAGGGATTTTGTTTCCACCGGGAAAAAAAATACTTTTAGTTACTCCACTGCGCCCTCTACCGATATTGCCCAGAGAACTGCCTCATAGAGAATATATTTCCTCAGGTGAAAATAAATCCCTTTTTGGCCAAAAGGTACCGTTTATACGTGTGGTGGGGGGCTCAGAGTGCGTCCACTAAGGAAAGTAGGCTTTCTAATGACACAACCCGCCTTTGTTTTGGTGAGTAGCAAAAACGTTGTTTTTAAATACGCTAAAGAGGAGAGGCTGGTCTGAGTTCCATGTGAGATTTAAAAGCGAAAGTAGCATAGCCAAAGCAGGGCAGAATCATAGAAGCATTGGCTATGGACCAGAGCTAGGAAACACTGACCTACCTCATCATCAGCCCTGGCCTGATCCAGTTACAGTATGTTGACGACGGAAATTAAGAGTTTGGCTAACTTAAAAGAATGCACGCACGACCGGGTACATCATGCCTGATAGACATTTTGTGAGTGCAGGTGATCATTTTGCTTATTCAGAATGTCTGGCCTGGGACCGGGTTTCATTTTTCAATGCTTTCCAGCATGGCTTGTTCAAGGACGAGTTAAGGTCCCTTTTTTCCCTCCAAGTAATATACCCGAAAATATATTTTTCAGTACAGCCACACGAAATGTGAATATTACGTTGGGAGAAATCAACTCACTTTTTATTCAGTTTCACGCGATTAAAGGCATCAGCCATGAACGCGATTTTTCGTAGCCATTATTCCTCCTGCCCCCAGTGATTAAAGACCTGTAGTCTCACAGGAGCCCCTAGATGACCTCTAGACTCCCTCACTGCCACAGGAGCCCCTAGCTGACCTCTAGACTCCCTCACTGCCACAGGAGCCCCTAGCCGACCTCTAGACTCCCTCACTGCCACAGGAGCCCCTAGATGACCTCTAGACTCCCTCACTGCCACAGGAGCCCCTAGCTGACCTCTAGACTCCCTCACTGCCACAGGAGCCCCTAGCCGACCTCTAGACTCCCTCACTGCCACAGGAGCCCCTAGCCGACCTCTAGACTCCCTCACTGCCACAGGAGCCCCTAGCCGACCTCTAGACTCCCTCACTGCCACAGGAGCCCCTAGCCGACCTCTAGACTCCCTCACTGCCACAGGAGCCCCTAGCAGACCTCTAGACTCCCTCACTGCCACAGGAGCCCCTAGCTGACCTCTAGACTCCCTCACTGCCACAGGAGCCCCTAGCTGACCTCTAGACCAGGGGTTCTCAACGTTTTGGGCCGGGAAATGCTTTGGCAATGTCTCGGGACCCCCGCCCCCTCCCTCCCCCCAATATAAATTGACTGCTACAATAACCTTAATAATAGAGACAATACACCATACCGTAAATAAATACTGAAACCAGATATAATCATTAGGGAAGGTGTATGTATGTACTACATGTGTACTGTAAACTCTTCATTTCTGTAGACATTTTTAAAGCACAGCTCAAGACCCACTTCTACACCCTTGCTTTTAATTGATTTGTTTTTTTAAAATGTTGTTATTCATGTCCTCACTGTATTGCAGTACTGCTCTTGTTTTTTAATGTTTATGCCTTGCTTTTCTTTTCTTTTTTTTCCCTCTCCATTGCTCTGTAAAGCACTTTGAGCTGCATTTAATGTCATGAAAGGTGCTATACAAATAAAGTTTTATTATTATTTATTATTATTATTTCCATTCAGTTGCAAAAAAAAGAAAAGAAAGTAAAATTTCTTTTTTCTTTTTTTTTTAAATAATAATAATTTGGGGACCCCCCAGAATAATTTGGCAACCCCCCGAGGGGTCGCGACCCACGGGTTGAGAACCCCTGCTCTAGACTCCCTCACTGCCCGTTCAGATCAACAACCACCTTCAAATCATGAGGGTAGGAGGTAGGAGGAGAACACTGCGTCTCTCCCTAGTCCCTAGGTCCCTCCAGCAGAGACAACTGTTGGCATCGAAGCTGGCATCGGAAACAATGGAAGCACTGCTTGGAGGAGGGCGGAACATGATTTTCCGACAAGTCTGAAGACAAGCGTGTCTGCCTCGAAATGTCACTTGTGGGTGATTGAATTGCAAAAGGAAGAGAGCTGTAGTGTTGTGATCTTCTGATTGTTTACAGGTCTGGTACCTGTTGAGAAGGTTGCTTTTCATTGATGTATTGATTTCATTACTTAATGTCATCTTCACCTCTCATTTTGGTGTCTATAAAACAAATGCACAATTTATAACAAACTAATTTCAATTTAAAAAGAAAGAAAATGACAAATGTATGGATTTGCTTCATATAATATTGGGGTGGCAGTGGCTCAGGAGTAAGACTGGCCACTTGGGAATGGGAAGGGTTCAATCCCTGACTCCCCCTGGGTTAGTGTGGAAGAGTCCGTGAGCAAGAC
>NC_136792.1:4973934-4996434 GCF_951216825.1 Electrona antarctica | reverse complement strand
ACCAGTATTACCCCTACTCCCAAGTACCCCCCCCCCCCCCCCCTCCCACCCATAGAAAGAAGAGTAGCCGATAGAGGGGAAAAAGAGAAGAAGAATTTAAAGAAAAAAGAAAAAAAAAAGAAAAGAAAAAGATAGAGAAAGACAGGGTGAAAACAGCATGTTGACTCAGCCTCAGATGGCATATGCTCCTTGTGAATTGTGACAATGATAGAACAAAGTATGCACCCTCGGGTGAATTATACACTTAGCTAGTCCAATGAGATAGCTTGAAGTGAATCAAAGTGAGAGATGAGAGGCTGCCAATGTTTATAAAAGTTTTCAACAGAGCCGCGGACAGCAAATTTAATCTTTTCTAGTTTCAGAAATGACATTAGGTCCCGTAACCAGGATGTGTTTGAGGGAGGTCAGGCTGAACATGCTTAACAAGAGCTTGTGACTTAGTACTGTAATAACAACATTGAATCTATTGGAACACATGTTCTTTTTTTACAGTTTCTAAAAAATAACGGTTTTGGACATACAAGTAGGGAATAGGGATGTACCGAGGAGACATTTTGGCCGATATCGATATACGATATAATGAATTGCTGTTATGGCCGATAACCGATATTACCGATGTCGATCGATATGATCTCATTCTATTAAGAAAATATTATATTTTTTGCCATTCTGAAAAAAGGCTTATAAACTCTGAATTAAAAAATGTTCCAACTTGTTGACTCTTTTGAAAGCTTCCCAGAAAACATTGATACAATCACAGCCTTCATCAAACAAAAAGGCTTTTTTACATTTATTTTCCAACGTAATAATTATAAAATAAAATATCTGCTAAACCGATATATTATTTTACCAATACCGATATATCCTTTTAAGGCCAATGTCGGCCGATACCGTGTTATGTGTTTGCCGATTAATCTCCCATCACTACATACAAGGTTTTCACCCGACTGCGACAATAGGATATCTTGCGACAGGAAATGACATCATGACATGATATGAGATCATTTAATATTAATAATTGTACCTCCACACTGTCGGGCGAAACGTTTCCATCAGTCGGACCGTCGGCGACATCGTCTTCTTCAAACGTTGCTCGCTTGTAATTGGACATCTGAAAATACATAATAAAGATCATAAAACTGTTAGTATAGTTAGTACAACATTTTACAATCACTAATTGCGAACGCAGTGATTGCAAACGCAGTGAGCACTAACTATAGAAGATGGCCTAAACTGTCTGTGTGTCTGTCTGTCTGTCTGTGTGTCACGCTGTAACATCACCGGCCCGCCAACAGAGGGTACAGCTGTATCACACACAAAAAACACACACACACACACACACACACACAAAAAACTTAACTTCAAAAACAACTTAACTTAAAAAAAAAGCACACACACACACACGCACGCACACATACACACACACTAAAAAAATAACTTCAAATAAAACTTAACTTAAAAAAACTTAACTTGAAAAAAATCTTAAAAAAACACTTTACAAAAATAAAAAAAATAAAAAAAGAGAACTAAAAAAAAAACTTAAAAAAGTACGTAATTTATTCTAATTGTTGTTATTGCAATTTACGAGCTGCGTTCGCTTCCTGCGTTTGCGCGTCTTACTTGTATATACAAAGAATATCATTAAGCTCAGCTGTAACATAATAATACAGCCTCCTGCCTGGTTCTCTTTTTCTGTCAGGTGAAACCTTACTATAGTGAAAGCTTGTGAAATGTAGAAGACCTTGTCATACTGAGGACCTAGTCCTGATTGGCTGCCACACACACACTGCTGTCATGTATTGGTTACTCAGGTCACATGACCAGGAAACAGGGAGGTGGAGGTTGGTGTGGCCAGAATCGATGTAGATTGGCATTTGCCAAAGAGGTAAAGAGGAAAGAGAGAGGAGAGGCTGACCTGGTTGGTGTATTTAACCCATTTTGGGCGGCTTTTGGTGCATCATGTTATACTTTAGCTGTTGAAAAATAGCAGATCTACAAGCTCATAGCGCGCCACCGAGTGGCGTGCTACGAGCTTGTAGGTCTGCTATTTTTGAAAAGTTGTGAAAATGTGGTGGAAATCTTTGAATATATATTTCAGAACGTTTTTAACTAAAATATTTGCTTCTCGGGGGGGGGGGGGGGGGGGGGGGGGTCCATGGCCCAATAGAGATAATTCTGGGGGTCCTTGACATGAAAAAGGTTGAGCACAACTGACATTAGAAACATGGGTTTTTCAGAAAACTATTAGGATTTAGAAGCCTTCTTTTTTGAATCGCCATCAGTCCAAAATGGGTTAACCAGCACTTGCTGAACGAGTACAGTGAATTTGTACAAATATATACAGACGCATCTAAACAACCTGAGACAGGAGTGACAGGGTTTGGCGTGGCAGATGGCAGTACCATCAAAGGGAATAGGGATCAATAGGAGGACAACCGATAGGCTAGGGGTGTACACAGTGGAGAGGTTGGGGGTGTTGGTGGCACTAAAATGGGTGGAAACAGTAAGGCCTGACTACAATTACAATTTACAATTACAATTTAGGCATTTAGCAGACGCTCTTAATCCAGAGCGACTTACATTAGGCAGGAACAAAAGTATGGGAATACATCACATATATAAAATGCATTTATCAAGAAACATGCGTAAGCTAAGAACGTAACTAGAACATATCTATATAATGACACTATACATATTAACTATACATATATACTATACTATGCTATACATATGTAGGCTACTATGATGTGCTATGACTATATACAATGCAATTATTGTGCTGTCTACATGACATGCTATAAGTCTGTTTCAAATGCTATCTAAGTCTAAAAAGTGCTATCTAAGGGGGTAGGATAAGTGCTATGGGCCATGATGGAGTCTGAAAAGGTGGGTCTTCAGACTACGGCGGAAGATTGGGAGTGATGCCGCAGTTCTGACTGCAACGGGGAGTGCATTCCACAGTTTGCGACTGTGGAATGCACAGTGTGACTCACACGTGCACAACAGATTGATGTATTGCTGATGCATGAGACTTGTTTACTGATGCAAGCTCGCAATGCATTTCCAATGGGAGTCACATGGTTTGACACAACATTTTTGTTGTATGAGGGGGAGGGGGGGCAGTCGAAACACAGCTGAAAGCCATACAACACAAATGTTGTGTCAAACCATGTGACTTCCATTGGAAATGCATTGGGGCAAGATGTAAACAAACCCTTTCATACATCTAGCATGCATCAATGTTGTATGCTAGATGCAAAGGTGTGAGTCAGGCCTATGGGTGTACACAGTGGAGATGTTGGGGGTGTTGGTGGCACTAAAATGGGTGGAAACAGTAAGATTGGCTATAGGGTTGTAATTTGTACAGATTCTGCAGCAGTCCTAGCAAGTCTGAGGTCATCCTATATTCAAGTTGCCGTCAAGGTTTACTATATGAAGTTCTCCAGGTAATTACAAGGCCAGTGTAGGCTCGGGGATCGTTTGGTTTTGCCTGAAGGCTATGATGCAGTGTTGTGGTGCGTCAGAGTTGTTGTGTTGTACTGTAAGGAGGCTTACAGTATGTTAGTACACTGACAACTTAGCTGCTGTGGAGATATTGATAAAACTTGTGCTTTTGAGTCTTTCAGAGTTTTCCACCATGGGTTATGAACACATTTTGCTGTATGATATTTTGGGGCATTTGTCCCATGGGTGCATATTTGTATTCTGTTGTGGGATATATTAGATATAACACCTTCCCTTGTCGGATAGGTTAACGAGTGTTCCCATTTGAATGACATTATTGTTAAAAACAGTAGTTAAAAGCTACTAAGTTAAAACAATACGTCTACTCTAAACAGGAAAACAGGAAACTGTATGCCCCCCAGTGGCACCCTTTACTGGAAACGGGCCGAGGAAGCTTAGATATTTTTGACCTTGTAATATACCTTGTATTATTTTTAAGGGCTGCCAAATTTCAGAAAAAAGGCAAGAGTGAGACTTAAAATGTGGCCTTTTTTAATGTCGATTTGGCATTTTTTAACAAAGATTTAGAGGAATACAGTCATCCCACCCTAGATTGAGGTTTGGGCCTTAGTTTGTGGTGCGTTTGGTAAAGGGTTAAATTGCGTGACTCTCACTCCCAAGGGGTGAGACTTGGCAGCCGGTTACTGTCCGTCTTGAACATTTCGTGCAGGGTTTTCCACACTGCACATGCATGTATGTGCAGTGTGTGACAAAGTCCTTGAATCTTGAACTGTGAAAGTTGAATAGCAACAAAGGTATCCGAATCAGAATACACTTTATTTTACATTGCTGGTCTTCTTAACCCAGGTGTAAGGCGCGATTCATACTCCTATTTTAGAGCCGAATAAAAGTCGGTTCGGCTCTGTAGAGCCTACAATGTGACGTCATTTGAGGTTCGGGGGGGCGGGCCGGGTACCGTCCTAAAGTCGGCTCTTCTACTGAAAAGTACTACACTACAGCGCCGAAACAGCGGTAAAATAGGAGTATGAATCGGCCCTAAAGAAGAGGATGAAATTCGTTTTTGCATAAGCTCCATAAAATCCAGAAAAGGAGACGACAAAATGAGGGGGCTGGGGGGTGTTGAGCAGGGCCAGGGAGGTCAGGGAGCAGGGAGCAGGGTGTTGAGCAGGGCCAGGGAGGTCAGGGAGCAGGGAGCAGGGTGTTGAGCAGGGCCAGGGAGGTCAGGGAGCAGGGAGCAGGGTGTTGAGCAGGGCCAGGGAGCAGGGAGCAGGGTGTTGAGCAGGGCCAGGGAGGTCAGGGAGCAGGGAGCAGGGTGTTGAGCAGGGCCAGGGAGGTCAGGGAGCAGGGAGCAGGGTGTTGAGCAGGGCCAGGGAGGTCAGGGAGCAGGGAGCAGGGTGTTGAGCAGGGCCAGGGAGGTCAGGGAGCAGGGTGTTGAGCAGGGCCAGGGAGAAGACAATCAAACATTAAATATGTACTGTAGCATAAGACCAGCAGATAGTACTGTACATGTACTGTACATACAGTACATGAGGTTAACCCATTTGGACCTGAGGACGATTCTACGAATGCCTTCTAAATGCTGACAGTTATCTGGAAAACCCCATGTTTCTATATCGGTGGTTCTCAAACAGTTTCATGTCAAGGACCCCCAAAAATGTATTTATTTGGCCGCCGACCCCCATCGGAAAACATGTTGTTCCAGGAGACCCTCCACCCCGGAACCAAAGACTCGAGTTAAAAACGTTCACTCGGAAAGAATATATATTCAAAGATTTGTGCCACATTTTCACGATTTTTCAGGCGCGCTACGAGCTCGTATAGATCTGCTATTTTTCAATAGCTAAATTATAACGTAATGTTTAAAACACCAAATGGGGTTCCCGCCCAAAATGGGTTAAGCATGAGGTGCAAAAGTGGTAACACATTGGTAGGTCCACGTTGCCGGCTTGTGCGTGATTAGACATCAGGTGCAAAAAAGCATTACAGGGCATGGTAGACAGGGTGTGTACGGTTACTACTGTATGCTATGGATGTGTGAGTGTGTCCTCTCATGGTAGAGAGGGTGTGTAGTGTATGCTATGTATGTGTGAGTGTGTCCTCTCATGGTAGACAGGGTGTGTACGGTTACTACTGTATGCTATGGATGTGTGAGTGTGTCCTCTCATGGTAGACAGGGTGTGTAGTGTATGCTATGTATGTGTGAGTGTGTCCTCTCATGGTAGAGAGGGTGTGTAGTGTATGCTATGTATGTGTGAGTGTGTCCTCTCATGGTAGACAGGGTGTGTAGTGTATGCTATGTATGTGTGAGTGTGTCCTCTCATGGTAGAAAGGGTGTGTAGTGTATGCTATGTATGTGTGAGTGTGTCCTCTCATGGTAGACAGGGTGTGTAGTGTATGCTATGGATGTGTGAGTGTGTCCTCTCATGGTAGAGAGGGTGTGTAGTGTATGCTATGTATGTGTGAGTGTGTCCTCTCATGGTAGACAGGGTGTGTAGTGTATGCTATGTATGTGTGAGTGTGTCCTCTCATGGTAGACAGGGTGTGTAGTGTATGCTATGTATGTGTGAGTGTGTCCTCTCATGGTAGACAGGGTGTGTAGTGTATGCTATGTATGTGTGAGTGTGTCCTCTCCTGGTAGACAGGGTGTGTAGTGTATGCTATGTATGTGTGAGTGTGTCCTCTCCTGGTAGACAGGGTGTGTAGTGTATGCTATGTATGTGTGAGTGTGTCCTCTCATGGTAGACAGGGTGTGTAGTGTATGCTATGTATGTGTGAGTGTGTCCTCTCATGGTAGACAGGGTGTGTAGTGTATGCTATGTGTGTGTGAGTGTGTCCTCTCCTGGTAGACAGGGTGTGTAGTGTATGCTATGTATGTGTGAGTGTGTCCTCTCATGGTAGACAGGGTGTGTAGTGTATGCTATGTATGTGTGAGTGTGTCCTCTCCTGGTAGACAGGGTGTGTAGTGTATGCTATGTATGTGTGAGTGTGTCCTCTCATGGTAGACAGGGTGTGTAGTGTATGCTATGTATGTGTGAGTGTGTCCTCTCATGGTAGACAGGGTGTGTAGTGTATGCTATGTATGTGTGAGTGTGTCCTCTCATGGTAGAGAGGGTGTGTAGTGTATGCTATGTATGTGTGAGTGTGTCCTCTCATGGTAGAGAGGGTGTGTAGTGTATGCTATGTATGTGTGAGTGTGTCCTCTCATGTCACTTAACCCATTTTGGACTGATGTCGATAAAAAAAAGGCTTCTAAATCCTAATAGTTTTCTGATTATTTTTTTATGTCAGTTGTGCTCAACCTTTTTCATGTCAAGGACCCCCAGAATTATCTCTATTGGGCCACGGACCCCCATCTCAAAATGTGTTGTTCCAGGGACCCCACAGAAGCAAATATTGTAGTTAAAAATGTTCGCTCTGAAATATATATTCAAAGATTTGCACCACATTTTCACAACTTTTCAAAAATAGCAGACCTACAAGCTCGTAGCGCGCCACTCGGTGGCGCGCTATGAGCTTGTAGATCTGCTATTTTTCAATAGCTAAAGCATGACATAATGCTAACACCAAAAGGGGTTCCCGCCCAAAATGGGTTAATGACTCACAGAGATGAGAGGTCTTGCCAACACTGTTGTCACTGCGTCATACATGAATATAACATGTTATTATATAACGGTGTTGTTGTGCTGAAGAAACACAAATACAGTACTGAGTACTCTATGTCAGCGTTTTGATCCTGTATTGGGTCTTGTTTTTTTTTTTTACTGTACTTAACAATCATATCTTAGTTATGTACTATATCTATTGGTTTCATACGTTGTTTGTATGTCTGGCCTCGTGGGGAAAAGATGGTGGGCGGATGGGGAGGATTGGAAAGGGAGTTGTGGGGAAAAGATGGTGGGCGGATGGGGAGGATTGGAAAGGGAGTTGTGGGGGGAAAACAAAGAGTTGTATTTTATTTTATTTCTGTGAAACTTGCCATATGACGTCATGCTCACACCCTTTGAATAAAGTTTATTTAAAAAATCACACCTGTGTGAACTGAGTGGTGTAAGGTCTTATATAGCCTGATCAACTCTGATCTGACGTAATGTCTAACGTAATGAAATCACACCCGGGTGAACTGGGTGACGGTAGCAACCATGCTCATTTTTTGGTACGAACAGACAGACAGACAGACAGACAGACAGACAGACACGTAAACTAACAAAGCCAGTCGTAGGAGTGGTTTACACCACTCAAAAAATATATATCATTGGCTATCATTATTTGGCATGATTTATCATTGCTCAATGAAGATGATGGATGTCATATTTCACAGTTTGTAACTGTAAGCCTACAGAGAGAGACGTTTTATTTGACAATATATATATATATTTTTTTTAAATTTGGTTGAGGATGAAATACACGATAAAGCACAAAGGCTTATTTCTTGTAGGTCTGCTATTTTTGAAAAATCGAAGAATGACATAGAAACATAGCTTTTTCAGAAAACTGTCAGGATGTAGCAGACATTTTTAGAATCTGATCTCAGGTCAAAATGGGTTAATCTGGATCTGGTCCAATTAGTATTGTGCATGTAAACAGACTGAACGAGGTTTTCAGCAACATCTGTTTCGGTCCCTTGTGTGACTTGAGTCAGCAACACAAACCCTCAGGCCGAACGCTGAGTCACACTGACTGAGGCTGGAAAACTAGAGGTTTATAGGTCTCCATTTGTCTGTCTCTGTTACACAGACAGACAGACAGACAGACAGACAGACAGACAGACAGACAGACAGACAGACAGACAGACAGACAGACAGACAGACAGACAGACAGACAGACAGACAGACAGACAGACATGAGATATAGAAGAGAGACAGACAGACAGACAGACAGACAGACAGACAGACAGACAGACAGACAGACAGACAGAATGCCATGAGGAACCAGAGCAAAAATGATTGTATGCGAAACCTGTACACAAGACATAACAATTAAAAAAACGTGACCGTGAACCTTGACCTTGCTGAAAATAGCCGATCCATAAGCTCATAGATCAGCTATTTTGAGTCAGTTTTTTTGCGTTGTGTGTGATGTATAAGCTCACAGCACATCACTTCGTGTCACGCTGCGAGCTAGAACATCTTCTCTATTTGATTTGACATTTTTCTTGAAAGTGTTTTAACAAAATGTTTAGAAGGCAGTTGTAGAATGGGCCTTAGGTCTTAAAGGAGAATTCCATGCTAGAAGGCTTTCGTACCTTTCTTTGTAGTTGTTACGTCCCCACCAAAGAGGTCCAGGTGTTTTTTTGTGCAAAAACTAATTATTGGCTATTTCCCCTACCATAAGCCCTCAATGAATTGCATTGAATTGAATGGGAATTGAATGGGGCTATGGGGTGCTAATTCGCTTATTTCCATAGAAATAAGTATTAAAGTGTGCCGCTTGGGATATTATTTACATTATGAAGAGAGGATATATACAAAAAATATATAATTTTGAGCAATGGAAATAAGCGAATTAGAACAACACCCCATAGCCCCATTCAATTCCCATTCAATGCAATTCATTTAGGGCTTATGGTAGGGGAAATAGCCAATAAGGAGCTTTTGCACAAAATAACCTCTTTGGTGGGGACGTAACAACTACAAAGAAAGGTAAGAAAGCCTTTTAGTATGGAATTCTCCTTTAATAGGAACTTTTGCAAAACGGATATTTCCGTCCTCCGTTTTAGAAAAACTCCCTGCCCATACGACAGAGATATCTGAATCCACACGCAAACGCAGAAATGCATTGAACACATGATAAAATCACTGCAGTAGCAGGTTTCAATTGTAGGCTATATTATATTTGATTTTATATTTACACTTATGAGGTGCCAATCATATGTTTTAATGAAGGAATAAGTACCGCATTTTCAAAAGCCACCTAAATTGTGAGTGGAAGTGGAACATGTTTCTTTCATTGTCTGTCAGCATGTCACACTATGTGCGTAAATCTCCAAATCCCGACTCTCGACTTTTCTCTCCATATAATTAAAAAATGATAGACACTTTACCATTGCTCTGGCGACTTGGCAAGTCCTGCACAGAAAATAATAGCAGAGTCAGACCTATAGAAGTGTGGCGTCCACAACCAGTTGTGAGCTTGTAGAGTGGCTATAATTTCCAGGTGTATAAATACATGTCACGTTATAATGTAGGCTAATAAAAGTTCACGCGCGCACATTGACGGCATGTAGGCACAACAATGGAATCCAGTCAAGGGTGCGCCCTTTATTACCTATAACATGAGAGAGATGTGCCATATATGTGCACGGCGACCCACTGTATACTTTCTTCTCACCAACACCAACCACGCTATTTGAGATTGCATTCACAACTCTCTCTCTCTCTGCACCCTCTCTCTCTCTCTCTCTCTCTCTCTCTCTCTCTCTCTCTCTCTCTCTCTGCACCCTCTCTCTCTCTTCCTCCATGACCATGACCATGAAATGGAGAGCAAAATACAGCACGAGAATATAGTTTCACATGGCTATGCACACACAGACTTGTTGATGGTGTACTGCGTACTGCGCAATGGGATTTGGCCTCCCTCGGTCCTTTATTGGTAGGTTAATATCCACAGTTTATCTGTAGCGAACCGCAATTAATCTATTGTTCAAGCTTCACACCAATACAAATGAAATCACCAGTTACTGGACTAGTAGGCTGATATATTTATTATTGGAGGATGCAGCAAAGCAGAGCCGTTGCTCGCGCTGCAGACAGTTGATGCAACATATGTTTTAAAGTTGTTAACAGTGATATATATTACGCCAGGGCTCCACCGGACGCGTTGCGTTGCGTCTGCGTCGCGTCAAAAAACGCACCGGTTCAATTTTAATGCACGCGTCGCGTCTCCGTCAACGCGGGCAGTGGAGCCACCCTTCATTGATTAAAAAGGGAACATTCCCTGACGGTGACGGAGACGCGACGCTGACGCGCCCGGTGGAGCCCGGCCGTTATAAACATGAACAATCAGAGATATCCGTCCGTGTAGTTTCCATGCAGGCACAAGCTGCATTTCTCACCTAATTATAGTCAAAATGATATGCGCAGTAATAAGCGGTGACATCATCGTTTCTCAAAAGCTCCGTTTCGCATGACTACACAGCTCCACTGATCCGGATATTTTCGAAAATCTTCACTTATTTATCCGTTTCCAAAAACCTCCGTTTGAGTGGCCGAAAACGCCGTTTGCGTGTGGCTGAAATGCCCAAACGCACAAAATAATGTGTGTTTAGCAAAAGATCCATGTATGTGTGGCCTGGGCCTTAATCTGGATCTGGTCCAATTAGTATTGTGCATGTTGTAAACAGACTGAACGAGGTTTTCAGCAAACATCTGTTTTGGTCCCTTGTGTGACTTGAGTCAGCAACACAAACCCTCAGGCCGAACGCTGAGTCACACTGACTGAGGCTGTGAAACTATAGGTTTGGATCCAGCGTAGGTCTCCATTTGTCTGTCTCTGTTACACAGACAGACAGACAGACAGACAGACAGACAGACAGACAGACAGACAGACAGAATGCCATGAGGAACCAGACAGACAGACAGACAGACAGACAGAATGCCATGAGGAACCAGAACAAAAACTATTGTATGCGGAACCTGTACACAAGACATAACAATTAAAAAAACGTGACCTTGAACCTTGACCTTGCTGAAAATAGCCGATCCATAAGCTCATAGATCAGCTATTTTGTGTCAATTTACCGTTTTTTTTTGCGTTGTGTGATGTATAAGCTCACAGCACATCACTGCGAGCTAGAACATCTTCTATATTTGATTTGAAATGTTTCTTGAAAGTGTTTTAACAAAATGTTTAGAAGGCAGTTGTAGAATGGGCCTTAGGTCTTAAAGGAGAATTCCATACTAGAAGGCTTTCTTACCTTTCTTTGTAGTTGTTACGTCCCCACCAAAGAGGTCCAGGTGTTATTTTGTGCAAAAACTAATTATTGGCTATTTCCCCTACCATAAGCCCTCAATGAATTGCATTGAATGGGAATTGAATGGGGCTATGGGGTGTTGTGCTAATTCGCTTATTTCCATCGAAATAAGTAGTAAAGTGTGCCGCTTGGGATATTATTTACATTATGAAGAGAGGATATATACAAAAAAATGGAAATAAGCGAATTAGCACAACACCCCATAGCCCCATTCAATTCCCATTCAATTCAATTCAATTCATTGAGGGCTTATGGGAGGGGAAATAGCCAATAAGGAGCTTTTGCACAAAATAACACCTGGACCTCTTTGGTGGGGACATAACAACTACAAAGAAAGGTAAGAAAGCCTTTTAGTATTTACATAGCAACTTTTGCAAAACGGATATTTCCGTCCGAAAAAAACTCCCTGGCCATACGACAGAGATATCTGAATCCACACGCAAACGCAGGAACGCATTGAACACAGGATAAAATCACTGCTGTAGCAGGTTTCAATTGTAGGCTATATTATATTTGATTTTATTTTATTTTACACTTATGAGGTGCCAATCATATGTTTTAATGAAGGAATAAGTACCGCATTTTAAAAGCCACCTAAATTGTGAGTGGAAGTATATGTTTCTGTCAGCATGTCACACTATGTGCGTAAATCTCCAAATTTTCTCTCCATATAATTTAAAAACACTTTAGACTTTACCATTGCTCTGGCGACTTGGCAAGTCCTGCACAGAAAATAATAGCAATCGAGTCAGACCTATAGAAGTGTGGCGTCCACAACCAGTTGTGAGCTTGTAGAGTGGCTATATTTTCGAGCTGTATAATAAATGTCACGTTATAATGTAGGCTAATACAAGTTCACGCGCGAACATTGTCGGCATGTAGGCACAGTGACATGCAGTCAATGGTGCACCCTTAATTACCTAAACATGAGAGAGATGTGCCATATATGCACACGGCGACCCACTGTATACTTTCTTCTCACCAACCACGCTATTCTCTCTCTCTCTCTCTCTCCCTCCATGACCATGACCATGACCATGAAATAGAGAGCAAAATACGGCACGAGAATATAGTTTCACATGGCTATGCACACACCACGCATAGACTTGTTGTTGGTGTATAGGCCTACTGTGCAATGGCATTTGGCCTGGGTCCTTATATTGGTAGGTTAATATCCACAGTTTATCTGTAGCGGTCCGCAATTGTTCAAGCTTCGCACTCGGCACCAATACAAATGAAATCACCAGTCCGCACTGGACTATAGTAGGCTGATATATTTATTATTGGATGCAGCAGAGCAGAGCCTTTGCTCGCTGCAGTTGATGCAACATATTATACGTTTTAAAGTTGTTAACAGTGATATATAAACATGAACAATTGGATAGATATGCTAGTTTCCGCATGCAGGCACAATTAGGCTGCATTTCTCACCTACTTATAATAAAAATGATAAGCTAATAAGCGGTGACATCATCGTTTCTCAAAATCTCCGTTTCGCATCCGTTTTCGAAAATATCCGTTTGAGTGGCCGTTTGCGTGTGACTGAAATGCCCAAACGCACAAAATAATGTGCGTTTAGCAAAAGATCCATGTACGTGTGGGCCTTAATCTGGATCTGGTCCAATTAGTATTGTGCATGTTGTAAACAGACTGAACGAGGTTTCAGCAACATCTGATTTGGTCACTTCTTGTGTGACTTGAGTCAGCAACACAAACCCTTCAGGCCGATCGCTGAGTCACACTGACTGAGGCTGTAAAACTATAGGTTTGGATCCAGTGTCTCCATTTGTCTGGCTCTGTTACACAGACAGACAGACAGACAGACAGACAGACAGACAGACAGACAGACAGACAGACAGACAGACAGACAGACAGACAGACAGACAGACAGACAGACAGACAGACAGACAGACAGACAGACAGACAGGTCTCCATTTGTCTGGCTCTGTTACACAGACAGACAGACAGACAGACAGACAGACAGACAGACAGACAGACAGGTCTCCATTTGTCTGGCTCTGTTACACAGACAGACAGACAGACAGACAGACAGACAGACAGACAGACAGACATAATGCCATGAGGAACCAGAACAAAAATGATTGTATGCGGAACCTGTACAGTGTACACAAGACATAACAATTAACCCATTTTGGGGCGGGAACCCCTTTTGGTGTTAGCATTATGTTATGCTTTAGCTATTGAAAAATAGCAGATCTACAAGCTCATAGCGCGCCACCAAGTGGCGCGCTATGAGCTTGTAGGTCTGCTATTTTTGAAAAATCGAAGAACGACTGACATAGAAACATAGCTTTTTCAGAAAACTGTCTGATCTCAGGTCAAAATGGGTTAAAAAAAACGTGACCTTGAACCTTGACCTTGCTGAAAATAGCCGATCCATAAGCTCTAATAGATCAGCTATTTTCAGCAAATGATTTCCCCCAGAATACGTCTGCTGGGGTTACGTGGTTAAGGACCTTCCCCCAGAATACAGATGCTGGGGTTACGTGGTTAAGGACCTTCCCCCAGAATACAGATGCTGGGGTTACGTGGTTAAGGACCTTCCCCCAGAATACAGATGCTGGGGTTACGTGGTTAAGGACCTTCCCCCAGAATACAGATGCTGGGGTTACGTGGTTAAGGACCTTCCCCCAGAATACAGATGCTGGGGTTACGTGGTTAAGGACCTTCCCCCAGAATACAGATGCTGGGGTTACGTGGTTAAGGACCTTCCCCCAGAATACAGATGCTGGGGTTACGTGGTTAAGGACCTTCCCCCAGAATACAGATGCTGGGGTTACGTGGTTAAGGACCTTCCCCCAGAATACAGATGCTGGGGTTACGTGGTTAAGGACCTTCCCCCAGAATACAGATGCTGGGGTTACGTGGTTAAGGACCTTCCCCCAGAATACAGATGCTGGGGTTACGTGGTTAAGGACCTTCCCCCAGAATACAGATGCTGGGGTTACGTGGTTAAGGACCTTCCCCCAGAATACAGATGCTGGGGTTACGTGGTTAAGGACCTTCCCCCAGAATACAGATGCTGGGGTTACGTGGTTAAGGACCTTCCCCCAGAATACAGATGCTGGGGTTACGTGGTTAAGGACCTTCCCCCAGAATACAGATGCTGGGGTTACGTGGTTAAGGACCTTCCCCCAGAATACAGATGCTGGGGTTACGTGGTTAAGGACCTTCCCCCAGAATACAGATGCTGGGGTTACGTGGTTAAGGACCTTCCCCCAGAATACAGATGCTGGGGTTACGTGGTTAAGGACCTTCCCCCAGAATACAGATGCTGGGGTTACGTGGTTAAGGACCTTCCCCCAGAATACAGATGCTGGGGTTACGTGGTTAAGGACCTTCCCCCAGAATACAGATGCTGGGGTTACGTGGTTAAGGACCTTCCCCCAGAATACAGATGCTGGGGTTACGTGGTTAAGGACCTTCCCCCAGAATACAGATGCTGGGGTTACGTGGTTAAGGACCTTCCCCCAGAATACAGATGCTGGGGTTACGTGGTTAAGGACCTTCCCCCAGAATACAGATGCTGGGGTTACGTGGTTAAGGACCTTCCCCCAGAATACAGATGCTGGGGTTACGTGGTTAAGGACCTTCCCCCAGAATACAGATGCTGGGGTTACGTGGTTAAGGACCTTCCCCCAGAATACAGATGCTGGGGTTACGTGGTTAAGGACCTTCCCCCAGAATACAGATGCTGGGGTTACGTGGTTAAGGACCTTCCCCCAGAATACAGATGCTGGGGTTACGTGGTTAAGGACCTTCCCCCAGAATACAGATGCTGGGGTTACGTGGTTAAGGACCTTCCCCCAGAATACAGATGCTGGGGTTACGTGGTTAAGGACCTTCCCCCAGAATACAGATGCTGGGGTTACGTGGTTAAGGACCTTCCCCCAGAATACAGATGCTGGGGTTACGTGGTTAAGGACCTTCCCCCAGAATACAGATGCTGGGGTTACGTGGTTAAGGACCTTCCCCCAGAATACAGATGCTGGGGTTACGTGGTTAAGGACCTTCCCCCAGAATACAGATGCTGGGGTTACGTGGTTAAGGACCTTCCCCCAGAATACAGATGCTGGGGTTACGTGGTTAAGGACCTTCCCCCAGAATACAGATGCTGGGGTTACGTGGTTAAGGACCTTCCCCCAGAATACAGATGCTGGGGTTACGTGGTTAAGGACCTTCCCCCAGAATACAGATGCTGGGGTTACGTGGTTAAGGACCTTCCCCCAGAATACAGATGCTGGGGTTACGTGGTTAAGGACCTTCCCCCAGAATACAGATGCTGGGGTTACGTGGTTAAGGACCAGAATACAGATGCTGGGGTTACGTGGTTAAGGACCTTCCCCCAGAATACAGATGCTGGGGTTACGTGGTTAAGGACCTTCCCCCAGAATACAGATGCTGGGGTTACGTGGTTAAGGACCTTCCCCCAGAATACAGATGCTGGGGTTACGTGGTTAAGGACCTTCCCCCAGAATACAGATGCTGGGGTTACGTGGTTAAGGACCTTCCCCCAGAATACAGATGCTGGGGTTACGTGGTTAAGGACCAGAATACAGATGCTGGGGTTACGTGGTTAAGGACCAGAATACAGATGCTGGGGTTACGTGGTTAAGGACCAGAATACAGATGCTGGGGTTACGTGGTTAAGGACCAGAATACAGATGCTGGGGTTACGTGGTTAAGGACCAGAATACAGATGCTGGGGTTACGTGGTTAAGGACCAGAATACAGATGCTGGGGTTACGTGGTTAAGGACCAGAATACAGATGCTGGGGTTACGTGGTTAAGGACCAGAATACAGATGCTGGGGTTACGTGGTTAAGGACCAGAATACAGATGCTGGGGTTACGTGGTTAAGGACCTTGCTCTCAACTACACATCACAACATAGTGTTTAGCCCATTTAACCCATCTGTGTCAATTTATGGTTTTGTTTTGCGTTGTGTGATGTATGTCTGAGCGTGAAAAAGAGTGTAGATATACCTCCCTTTTTTGAAAACTTCAAACACACCTTTTTAGCCCAGCTGGCCATTTATGTAGTGTCTTTATTTCATCTTGCTCAGTACTATTTCTTATTTAGTTATTACTTATTTATTACTTAGTTTATTACTTATTTTTATGAGTTAGGCTATGTTTTGTTAATTCATTAGTTTTTTTTTACCCACTTTTATATTGTTCAGCACTTGGAGTTGTTTATATGTATGTGATATAAATCAAGTTTGATTGACAGACGAACAGACAGACAGACAGACAGACAGACAGACAGACAGACAGACAGACAGACAGACAGAAGGATATATTGACCTGGAGGGACACGTTTCCCACGGTTTTAACATGGTGTGTGTGTGTGTGTGTGTGTGTGTGTGTGTGTGTGTGTGTGTGTGTGTGTGTGTGTGTGTGTGTGTGTGTGTGTGTGTGCGCGTGTGCGCATGCGTGCGCGCGTGCGTGCGCGCGTGCGTGCGTGCGTGCGTGCGTGCGTGCGTGCGTGCGTGCGTGCGTGCGTGCGTGCGTGCGTGCGTGCGTGTTTGGGCGTTGCAGCAATTGTTTGAAGTCGTTTCCTCCCTGGTGTTTTTAATAGGAAGTGACATCACCGTCAGAGGAAAGCCTGGCATGACCTTCTGACCCAAAGCGCACACACACACACACACACACACACACACACACACACACACACACACGCACACACGCACACCCGCACACACACACACACACACACACACACGCACACACGCACACACGCACACACACACACACACACACACACGCACACACACACACACACACACACACGAACACACTGTCCAGTCCACAGCAGACGCAATACCCATAACCATTGCATGTCATCATGTGTGACAGTGTGAATGATGTCATCATGTGTGACAGTGTGAATGATGTCATCCATGTACTGTCACTCTGCACTCACACAGCTGAAACAGTTAATGCTGTCTTTCCCATGGTGTGTTGACTGCTGGGCGACATATAGGACTTCAAATCAATGTCACCCATATTTCAAACTTTTGCTTCAATTGCGATAAATGAACGACTGTTAAAAACCAAACATTTTTGTTTGATGAGGGGGGAGCAATCAGCAATCAGCAATCAAACACAAATGTTTGATCAAACCATGTGACTCCCATTGGAAAAGCATTGTGGTGGCCCAAAGAAACAAAAAAACGACCAAACATTGCTTGATTGGTGTTTGGTACGTGTGAATGAGGCCTGGGTGTGATGATAGCAACGCTAGGAAAACGAAAACGAAGAAAAATAAACTCTGGACACTTTGCTGGATGACCATGAAATGGAGAACAAAATACGGCATGTCCATCTTTCAAAGACAACTTGAGGTAAGAAATGTTGATAATGTGTCTTATCATTATAGCCCTGATCAGGTCTTATCATAGCCCTGATCAGGTCAGCAAAGAGCTGTAATTCAATTGGTCATTGAATTTGTTGAAATTAAACATGTTTAATATTGACGACGTGTTGTCGTGGGCGTTGCAGAGGCCGAATATTTATCTTGTCGGGAGTTCATTATTTGGCCCGACACAGGAATTGTGTTGGGGGGTGACAAATCAGGCTAAAATCAGGCTTAAAATCGCGTAGTGCGTACCAGAGCCATAGAATGTAGACAGAGTTGCGACATTGAGGGGGCAGAAAACAGCCCGGTCACATGGTTCATGTAACTCGCGCGAGCCCATAGACTCCAATGCATTCCGTAAACTTCCGGTGTCCCTATTCGCCAATAGAAGTCTATGTAGAAGAGCCGCCAATGGACTGGCCCCCAGGAAGTGAACGGAGTTGTTGTAACTCGTAACTCTGTCTTACTCTATGGCTCTGGTGCGTACAGAGGCCTTAAGTGATTGAAATTAGACTCTCCCACCAAATAATGATAAATAACCGTACGGCATACGGTTATTTGTTCATGATAAATAACTGTATGCCTCCCCACTCATCACTAAAACAATAAACTCCTTCTTCTTGCCTCCATTACACCTACTCATGTATTCTAAAAAAAAAACAACGGTCTCAAACCCGACTCCCCCAATAACTCCTGGCCCATCTCAAACCTCCCACTTCTGTGAAAAAGATATCTGGAACGAGTTGTTACAACCCGACTCACTGCATACCTGGAAAGTGGAAACAAACGACCTCTACGAACAATTTCAATCCGGCTTCTTCCGCCACTAAACACAAGAAAGCACAGAGACTGCCCTCCTCAGAGTCACAAATGACCTTCTGTTATCTTCTGCCGCCGGCTCACTAAACATCCTCATCCTCCTTGACCTCAGCGCCGCCTTTGATACCATACACCACACTCCATATAGTCCAGACTCATTTCACGCCTCAAATCCACCCCTTGGAATCACAGACACTGCCCTCTCCTGATTCAAATCATACATCACTGACAGACATCATTTTGCTCTAGAAAGCGCCAATGTTTCCATCTAAACCACCGGAAAATCAGCAAAGACCTCATAGAACATCGCGCATTTTATCCAAACCACGGAGAGCTCCGTAGATTAGGAGTTATTCAGCTTTTAGTCAGCCTGTATAATGGAGTGCAGACGGAGGCGAGGTTGCACAACCTGGTCTAGGTTCGCTAAAGAAGGAAAGTCCGAGCCAAAATAATAATGAAAAAATAGAAATCAGCGATCGGGTTTGATAGCGATAATAAAGCTTATCTGACGGATCAATCCGCCAGGAGCGGAAGGTTATTACATTCCTTATGGCGGAGCGTTCCGCCAAAAGCAGTAAGTCTGTTAACAACTGCCCATCACTCACATCACCTGTCACCCATGGCGTCCCCCAAGGCTCAGTACTTGGTCCCCTCATTCTGCACACGCTCCCCCTTAGTCAGATACAGTACTCGGCAGTCACAGCCTCCGCTTCCACTGTTATGCTGATGACACACAACTGTATATCTCCCCCTCCACAACCATCACCGCCATCACCCACTCCGGCCCTCACCTCCTGCCTGACCGACATCAAAACATGGACGCAAACTAACTTTCTAAAGGTCAACTGCAGTAAATCTGAAATACTCATCATTGGCCCTGACTCCCTCACCCGCTCCACTCATGACTTCTCCCTCAATATTGATGGCTCCACTGTCACCCCCTCCACCCAAGTCCGTAACCTCGGACCCCACCCTCTCCAAGCCTCATGCCTTCTTTCACCTCCGCAACATTGCCCGCCTTCGTCCAATTCTATCACACTCTGCTGCCGAGACACCTCATCCATGCCTTTATCACATCCAGACTGGACTCCTGCAATAGCCTCCTGTACGGCATCACTATTACAACCCAGTCTAGGGCAACCTTGGGTCGCAACCTTAAAATGGACTCCCTCCTACCCAGTTCCCTATTCAGTCAGGCCACACATGGTTAAAATCCTATGGCTGTAGGATTTATTCAAGATAAAATGCATTTACAGGGTACAATACCTCAGGGTGGGGACCATAACACAAAACACAACACACAATGTTTGTGTTTACATAATGTTTGTGTTTACACAAACACTCAAAAATGGGCATTCATTTTCAATGGCATTTAATGTTTGTGTTTGTGTCTAATTGCTGCATTCCTTGCTTCAATGATTCAATGCACACGTGATCCAGTATATGTGGTACAGGGCTCAAGGGCTGACCCCAAATAATCAAATATTCAAAGGCATGACATTTGAACATGAAATGTTTTATCAAAATAGCTGATCTACAAGCCCAGCCCACAACGCATTGCAGCTTGCATGACATGTTGAGAGCTTGCTTTTCGTTTTAACATCATACGTATATCAGTGGTGAAAAGTAAAACCCTTCAGGTTTTCTGGAAAACAACCAAAAGAAAAACAAACTCACAAGACAAACACAAAACCGCCATCACCCACTCCGGCCCTCACCTCCTGCCTGACCCGACATCAAAACATGGATGCAAACTAACTTTCTAAAAGTCAACTGCAGTAAATCTGAAATACTCATCATTGGCCCTGACTCCCTCACCCGCTCCACTCATGACTTCTCCCTCAATATTGATGGCTCCACTGTCACCCTCTCCACCCAAGTCCGTAACCTCGAAAACTCACAAGACAAACACAAAACCCACCCACCCAAACCCCCTAACCAAAGCCCTCTAACCCAAACCCCCTAACCCAAACCCACCCACCCAAACCCCCTAACCCAAACCCCCTAACTCAAAAAATGTAAAAGAAAGTGATAACAATACAATGAAGAGAGTAGGGAAGAGAGAGAAAAAAAAGAACAGCCAAAAATGTATCAGAGGAGATAACAGCATGTGAAACGCTTGTTGGTACAACATAATATACAGAGTAATCTTAACCCAAACTGCTCTGAAGCACGTGAGGGGCCACTCGGGGCACGTGTTCCAGCACAGGAGACCCACCACCTATCCAACAAGGGCCCAAACTGCTCTGCAGCACGTGAGGGGCCACTCGGGGCACATGTTCCAGCACAGGAGACCCACCACCTATCCAACAAGGGCCCAAACTGCTCTGAAGCACGTGAGGGGCCACTCGGGGCACGTGTTCCAGCACAGGAGACCCACCACCTATCCAACAAGGGCCCAAACTGCTCTGAAGCACGTGAGGGGCCACTCGGGGCACGTGAGGGGCCACTCGGGGCACGTGTTCCAGCACAGGAGACCCACCACCTATCCAACAAGGGCTGCCATATTGTCAGGAAGACGTGATCTTTTTTAGTTGATTGCATACCGAGTTCTCTCCATGTGTAGCACATTGCCCAGGTCTCTCTAAGCCACTGTTGAAACACATAACAGGGCTAGGTTCAGATTTCCATTGTTGTGAAATCAAATGTTTGGCCAGCAGTGCAAGTGCACAAGGAAATGGCTTGACCATCAAAAGAATTAATAGAGGGATTAAAATGTCACTGATCCAAGTATGGATCTGGCTCAATATTTTTCTTCAAGGCCTTTGTTAAGTAGTCACAAATATTTATCACACAAGGGAGAGGAAGTGGGATATATGGCATGGAGCCTTGTAGTCTGTGCACTACCTTGAACTGAACCAATGTGTGTCTGGCATTTATAGAACTAGAATGTGGATGTTACCCAGAATCGATTCCCAAACAGTATCCAAATCCCTCTCCCATGCAGACACACCTAGATGTATCACTGGAAACCACAACAGAAGCCTGCAGCACATCATAAAACGTGGAAACCGATCCAAAACCAGATGTATACCGAAGAATACTGGTGTCTAGTGTGTTATGTGTACGTGGACGTAAATGTTCATAATTATAGGGATGTGGTACGCTTGTAGATCTGCCACACTTCAAAGCCAATTGCTCGAGCTCCACAATTCATGAACACACACACACACACACACACACACACACACACACACACACACACACACACACACACACACACACACACACACACACACACACACACACACACACACACACACACACACACACACACACACACACACACACTTTTATCAACTTTTATTTGAGGGTTTTTTTGGTCATTTTTTCTTAACTCCGCTGTGTTAACCCATTTTGGGGCGGGAACCACTTTTGGCGTTTTAAACATTATGTTATAATTTAGCTATTGAAAAATAGCAGATCTACAAGCTCATAGCGCGCCACCGAGTGGCGCGCTACGAGCTTGTAGATCTGCTATTTTTGAAAAATCGTGAAAATATTTATTTCAGAAAACTGGAGGATTTAGAAGATTTTTGAAAAAGAATTTTGAGGTCAGGCCTAAGCACAGTGAAGAGAGCCTCACTGTGCCAATGCCATGCCATTTCAGTTATTGTTCATTCTATGAATGAATTACAGTGAACAAAGCCTTGAACCTCACTGTGCCATGTCATGTCTGTCATTGTTCATTCTATGCGGCAGTCCAGTCGCTAAATCCACCCTGTCATCACCTGTCCTGCACAACAGCACCAGATACTGTACACGCCCACTGTCTGTCTGGGCCAATCACAAAGACCAACTGATCACAAGGCAGTCACAGAGGAACAGTCATAACATTGAGTACATTTCCAATCCAATCCAATCCA